>NW_027489542.1:0-36468 GCF_050948215.1 Halictus rubicundus
ATAGGATAGAGGATAGGATATGATACAGGATAGGATAGGATAGAGGATAGGATAGGATAGAGGATAGGATAGGATAGAGGATAGGATAGGACAGAGGATAGGATAGGATAGAGGATAGGATAGGTTAGAGGATGGGATAGGATAGAGGATAATATAGGATAGAGGATAGGATAGGATAGAGAATAGGATAGGATAGAGGATAGGATAGGATAGAGGATAGGATAGGATAGAGGATAGGATAGGATAATATAGGATAGAGGATAGGATACGATAGAGGATACGATAGGATAGAGGATAGGATAGGATAGAGAATAGGATAGGATAGAGGATAGGATAGGATAGAGGATAGGATAGGATAGAGGATAGGATAGGATAGAGGATGGGATAGGATAGAGGATAGGATAGGATAGAGGATAGGATAGGATAGAGGATAGGATAGGACAGAGAATAGGATATAGGATTGGATAGGATAGCGGATAGGATAGGATTGAGGATAGGATAGGATAGAGGATAGGATATGATAGAGGATAGGATATAGGATTGGATAGGATAGAGGATAGGATAGGATAGACGATAGGATAGGATAGAGGATAGGATAGGATAGAGGATAGGATAGGACAGAGGATTCGATATAGGATTGGATAGGATGGAGGATAGGATACGATAGAGGATAGGATAGGATAGAGAATAGGATATAGGATTGGATAGGATAGAGGATAGAATAGGATAGAGGATAGGATAGGATAGAGAATAGGATATGATACAGGATAGGATAGGATAGAGGATAGGATAGGATAGAGGATAGAATAGGATACAGGATAGGATAGGATAGAGGATAGGATAGGATGGAGGATAGAATAAGATAGAGGATAGGATAGGATATAGGATAGGATATGATACAGGATAGGATAGGATAGAGGATAGGATAGGATAGAGGATAGGATAGGATAGAGGATAGGATAGGACTGAGGATAGGATAGGATAGAGGATAGGATAGGATAGAGGATGGGATAGGATAGGATAGAGGATAGAATAGGATAGAGGATAGGATAGGATAGAGGATAGGATAGGATAGAGGATACGATATAGGATTTAATAGGATAGAGGATAGGATACGATAGAGGATACGATAGGATAGAGGATAGGATAGGATAGAGAATAGGATAGGATAGAGGATAGGATAGGATAGAGGATAGGATAGGATAGAGGATAGGATAGGATAGAGGATGGGATAGGATAGAGGATAATATAGGATAGAGGATAGGATAGGATAGAGGATAGGATAGGATAGAGGATAGGATAGGACAGAGAATAGGATATAGGATTGGATAGGATAGCGGATAGGATAGGATTGAGGATAGGATAGGATAGAGGATAGGATATGATAGAGGATAGGATATAGGATTGGATAGGATAGAGGATAGGATAGGATAGAGGATAGGATAGGATAGAGCATAGGATATGATAGACGATAGGATAGGATAGAGGATAGGATAGGATAGAGGATAGGATAGGATAGAGGATACGATATAGGATTTAATAGGATAGAGGATAGGATACGATAGAGGATACGATAGGATAGAGGATAGGATAGGATAGAGAATAGGATAGGATAGAGGATAGGATAGGATAGAGGATAGAATAGGATAGAGGATAGGATAGGATAGAGGATAGGATAGGATAGGATAGAGGATAATATAGGATAGAGGATAGGATAGGATAGAGGATAGGATAGGATAGAGGATAGGATAGGATAGAGGATAGGATAGGATAGAGGATAGGATAGGATAGAGGATAGGTTAGGATAGAGGATAATATAGGATAGAGGATAGGATAGGATAGAGGATAGGATAGGATAGAGGATAGGATAGGATAGAGGATAGGATAGGATAGAGGATAGGATAGGATAGAGGATAGGATAGGATAGAGGATAGGATAGGATAGAGGATAGGATAGGATAGAGGATAGAATAGGATAGAGGATAGGATAGGATAGAGGATAGGATAGGATAGAGGATGGTATAGGATAGAGGATAATATAGGATAGAGGATAGGATAGGATAGAGGATAGGATAGGATAGAGGATAGGATAGAGGATAGGATAGGATAGAGGATAGGATAGGATAGAGGATAGGATAGGATAGAGGATAGGATAGGATAGAGGATAGGATAGGATAGAGGATAGGATAGGATAGAGGATAGGATAGGATAGAGGATAGGATAGGATAGAGGATAGGATACGATAGAGGATAAGGATAGGATAGAGGATAGGATAGGATAGAGGATAGGATATGATAGAGGATAGGATAGGATAGAGGATAGGATAGGATAGAGAATAGGATAGGATAGAGGATGGGATAATATAGAGGATAGGATAGGATAGAGGATAGGATAGGATAGGATAGAGGATAGGATAGGATAGAGGATAGGATAGGATAGAGGATAGGATAGGATAGAGGATAGGATAGGATAGAGGATAGGATAGGATAGAGGATAGGATAGGATAGAGGATAGGATAGGATAGGATAGAGGATAATATAGGATAGAGGATAGGATAGGATAGAGGATAGGATATGATAGAGGATAGGATAGGATAGAGGATAGGATAGGATAGAGAATAGGATAGGATAGAGGATAGGATAGAGGATAGGATAGGATAGGATAGAGGATACGATAGGATAGGATAGAGGATAGGATAGGATAGAGGATAGGATAGGATAGAGGATAGGATAGGATAGAGGATAGGATAGGATAGAGGATAGGATAGGATAGAGGATAGGATAGGATAGAGGATAGGATAGGATAGAGAATAGGATAGGATAGAGGATAGGATAGGATAGAGGATAGGATAGGATAGAGGATAGGATAGGATAGGATAGGATAGGATAGAGGATAATATAGGATAGAGGATAGGATAGGATAGAGGATAGGATAGGATAGAGGATAGGATAGGATAGAGGATAGGATAGGATAGAGGATAGGATAGGACAGAGAATAGGATATAGGATTGGATAGGATAGCGGATAGGATAGGATTGAGGATAGGATAGGATAGAGGATAGGATATGATAGAGGATAGGATATAGGATTGGATAGGATAGAGGATAGGATAGGATAGAGGATAGTATAGGATAGAGCATAGGATATGATAGACGATAGGATAGGATAGAGGATAGGATAGGATAGGATAGGATAGAGGATAATATAGGATAGAGGATAGGATAGGATAGAGGATAGGATAGGATAGAGGATAGAATAGGATAGAGGATAGGATAGGATATAGGATAGGATATGATACAGGATAGGATAGGATAGAGGATAGGATAGGATAGAGGATAGGATAGGATAGAGGATAGGATAGGACTGAGGATAGGATAGGATAGAGGATAGGATAGGATAGAGGATGGGATAGGATAGGATAGAGGATAGAATAGGATAGAGGATAGGATAGGATAGAGGATAGGATAGGATAGAGGATACGATATAGGATTTAATAGGATAGAGGATAGGATACGATAGAGGATACGATAGGATAGAGGATAGGATAGGATAGAGAATGGGATAGGATAGAGGATAGGATAGGATAGAGGATAGGATAGGATAGAGGATAGGATAGGATAGAGGATGGGATAGGATAGAGGATAATATAGGATAGAGGATAGGATAGGATAGAGGATAGGATAGGATAGAGGATAGGATAGGACAGAGAATAGGATATAGGATTGGATAGGATAGCGGATAGGATAGGATTGAGGATAGGATAGGATAGAGGATAGGATATGATAGAGGATAGGATATAGGATTGGATAGGATAGAGGATAGGATAGGATAGAGGATAGGATAGGATAGAGCATAGGATATGATAGACGATAGGATAGGATAGAGGATAGGATAGGATAGAGGATAGGATAGGATAGAGGATACGATATAGGATTTAATAGGATAGAGGATAGGATACGATAGAGGATACGATAGGATAGAGGATAGGATAGGATAGAGGATAGGATAGGATAGAGGATAGGATAGGATAGAGGATAGGATAGGATAGAGGATAGGATAGGATAGAGGATAGGATAGGATAGAGGATAGAATAGGATAGAGGATAGGATAGGATAGAGGATAGGATAGGATAGAGGATGGGATAGGATAGAGGATAATATAGGATAGAGGATAGGATAGGATAGAGGATAGGATAGGATAGAGGATAGGATAGAGGATAGGATAGGATAGAGGATAGGATAGGATAGAGGATAGGATAGGATAGAGGATAGGATAGGATAGAGGATAGGATAGGATAGAGGATAGGATAGGATAGAGGATAGGATAGGATAGAGGATAGGATACGATAGAGGATAAGGATAGGATAGAGGATAGGATAGGATAGAGGATAGGATATGATAGAGGATAGGATAGGATAGAGGATAGGATAGGATAGAGAATAGGATAGGATAGAGGATAGGATAATATAGAGGATAGGATAGGATAGAGGATAGGATAGGATAGGATAGAGGATAGGATAGGATAGAGGATAGGATAGGATAGAGGATAGGATAGGATAGAGGATAGGATAGGATAGAGGATAGGATAGGATAGGATAGAGGATAATATAGGATAGAGGATAGGATAGGATAGAGGATAGGATAGAGGATAGGATATGATAGAGGATAGGATAGGATAGAGGATAGGATACGATAGAGAATAGGATAGGATAGAGGATAGGATAGAGGATAGGATAGGATAGGATAGAGGATAGGATAGGATAGGATAGAGGATAGGATAGGATAGAGGATAGGATAGGATAGAGGATAGGATAGGACAGAGGATAGGATAGGATAGAGGATAGGATAGGTTAGAGGATGGGATAGGATAGAGGATAATATAGGATAGAGGATAGGATAGGATAGAGGATAGGATAGGATAGAGGATAGGATAGAGGATAGGATAGAGGATAGGATAGGATAGAGGATAGGATAGGATAGGATAGGATAGAGGATAATATAGGATAGAGGATAGGATAGGATAGAGGATAGGATAGGATAGAGGATAGGATAGGATAGAGGATAGGATAGGATTGTAACGAGTCCGCTTCCCGGCGGATCTCGTCGCAACGTATTTCCTCGCGGCCGGATTTGGCTCGCCGTGCCAGGGTTCCCGCAGGATAACGCGAGGGTACGGCGGGGTCGCGGACGGTCGGGCACGGGTGATTAACGACGCGAGTATTTCAAACGTTCGTCACTGTCCCGGCTTCGCGTTTCGACGGTCGGCGATCGCGGTTCATGTCTCAGGTTACGGCGGGATCGGGGCCGCACGCGGCGGCGTATCCGGAACGGGGTAATTTCGGCGGGCGGAGAACCCGTGCCCCAGAGCGGCCGGCGAGGGGCCGGCTGCGGGTGGTTCGCTCTCCGTGGGTGCGTGGGCGGAGAAGCGGAGGGGTCGGGTTAACGGGAAAGCAAGGTACTTACTCTGGGTCCGGTCCTCGATCGCTCGGCGTTCGGGGCGGCTCTCCAGGTGGACAGGAACGCAGCGGCGTAGGTCGGTGTTCGCGGGTCGCGGATAACTCGGCAAACTCGCGGTTCGTTCTCCGCGGATTCAATAACACTCTCGAGAATCGGCGGCCGGCTTCTCGGCGTCGGACAGCGCGGGTCCGGGCGTATTCGTGCGGTCGGTATCGGCGGCTGGAGAATACGGCTCGGGAAATCACGTCTTATCTCGATGACGGCGGAAAACCGAAGAGAGCGTTTTCCGGTTTGTCTCTCTCGTCTTGCCGGGCGAGGGGGTGCGGTGCGGTACGGTTCGCGGCCGGCTTTTCCGGTGTCGTCACGCATCCGGCGCGCCGGTGTCGCATCATGGCGGGTTCCGGTTCCCGCCAAGATCGGTTCGGTGATACGGGGCTCGCGGGGGCGCTCGCGGGTACCGGCGGATCTCGGTATCCGTCGGTCGTGTTCGGGGGCTCGGATTCGGGCGCGTGCGGTCAGGAACAGGCCTGGCGCAGCCAGGTCTGTTACAGGATAGAGGATAGGATAGGATAGAGGATAGGATAGGATAGAGGATAGGATAGGACAGAGAATAGGATATAGGATTGGATAGGATAGCGGATAGGATAGGATTGAGGATAGGATAGGATAGAGGATAGGATATGATAGAGGATAGGATATAGGATTGGATAGGATAGAGGATAGGATAGGATAGAGGATAGTATAGGATAGAGCATAGGATATGATAGACGATAGGATAGGATAGAGGATAGGATAGGATAGAGGATAGGATAGGATAGAGGATACGATATAGGATTGGATAGGATGGAGGATAGGATACGATAGAGGATAGGATAGGATAGAGAATAGGATATAGGATAGAATAGGATAGAGGATAGGATAGGATAGAGAATAGGATATGATACAGGATAGGATAGGATAGAGGATAGGATAGGATAGAGGATAGGATAGTATAGAGGATAGGATAGGATAGAGGATAATATAGGATAGAGGATAGGATAGGATAGAGGATAGGATAGGATAGAGGATAGGATAGGATAGAGGATAGGATAGGATAGAGGATAGGATAGGATAGAGGATAGGATAGGATAGAGGATAGGATAGGATAGAGGATAGGATAGGACAGAGGATAGGATAGGATAGAGGATAGGATAGGATAGAGGATGGGATAGGATAGAGGATAATATAGGATAGAGGATAGGATAGGATAGAGGATAGGATAGGATAGAGGATAGGATAGGATAGAGGATAGGATAGGATAGAGGATAGGATAGGATAGAGGATAGGATACGATAGAGGATAAGGATAGGATAGAGGATAGGATAGGATAGAGGATAGGATATGATAGAGGATAGGATAGGATAGAGGATAGGATAGGATAGAGAATAGGATAGGATAGAGGATAGGATAGGATAGAGGATAGGATAGGATAGAGGATAGGATAGGATAGGATAGAGGATAATATAGGATAGAGGATAGGATAGGATAGAGGATAGGATAGGATAGAGGATAGGATAGGATAGAGGATAGGATACGATAGAGGATACGATAGGATAGAGGATAGGATATAGGATAGAATAGGACAGAGGATAGGATAGGATAGAGGATAGGATAGGATAGAGGATGGGATAGGATAGAGGATAATATAGGATAGAGGATAGGATAGGATAGAGGATAGGATAGGATAGAGGATAGGATAGGATAGAGGATAGGATAGGATAGAGGATAGGATAGGATAGAGGATAGGATACGATAGAGGATAAGGATAGGATAGAGGATAGGATAGGATAGAGGATAGGATATGATAGAGGATAGGATAGGATAGAGGATAGGATAGGATAGAGAATAGGATAGGATAGAGGATAGGATAGGATAGAGGATAGGATAGGATAGAGGATAGGATAGGATAGGATAGAGGATAATATAGGATAGAGGATAGGATAGGATAGAGGATAGGATAGGATAGAGGATAGGATAGGATAGAGGATAGGATACGATAGAGGATACGATAGGATAGAGGATAGGATAGGATAGAGAATAGGATAGGATAGAGGATAGGATAGGATAGAGGATAGGATAGGATAGAGGATAGGATAGGATAGAGGATAGGATAGGATAGGATAGAGGATAATATAGGATAGAGGATAGGATAGGATAGAGGATGGGATAGGATAGAGTATAATATAGGATAGAGGATAGGATAGGATAGAGGATAGGATAGGATTGAGGATAGGATAGGATAGAGGATAGGATATGATAGAGGATAGGATAGGATAGAGGATAGGATAGGATAGAGGATAGGATAGGATAGAGGATAGGATAGGATAGAGAATAGGATAGGATAGAGGATAGGATAGGATAGAGGATAGAATAGGATAGAGGATAGGATAGGATAGAGAATAAGATATGATACAGGATAGGATAGGATAGAGGATAGGATAGGATAGAGGATAGGATACGATAGAGGATAGGATAGGATAGAGAATAGGATATAGGATAGAATAGGATAGAGGATAGGATAGGATAGAGAATAGGATATGATACAGGATAGGATAGGATAGAGGATAGGATAGGATAGAGGATAGGATAGTATAGAGGATAGGATAGGATAGAGGATAATATAGGATAGAGGATAGGATAGGATAGAGGATAGGATAGGATAGAGGATAGGATAGGATAGAGGATAGGATAGGATAGAGGATAGGATAGGATAGAGGATAGGATAGGATAGAGGATAGGATAGGATAGAGGATAGGATAGGACAGAGGATAGGATAGGATAGAGGATAGGATAGGATAGAGGATGGGATAGGATAGAGGATAATATAGGATAGAGGATAGGATAGGATAGAGGATAGGATAGGATAGAGGATAGGATAGGATAGAGGATAGGATAGGATAGAGGATAGGATAGGATAGAGGATAGGATACGATAGAGGATAAGGATAGGATAGAGGATAGGATAGGATAGAGGATAGGATATGATAGAGGATAGGATAGGATAGAGGATAGGATAGGATAGAGAATAGGATAGGATAGAGGATAGGATAGGATAGAGGATAGGATAGGATAGAGGATAGGATAGGATAGGATAGAGGATAATATAGGATAGAGGATAGGATAGGATAGAGGATAGGATAGGATAGAGGATAGGATAGGATAGAGGATAGGATACGATAGAGGATACGATAGGATAGAGGATAGGATAGGATAGAGAATAGGATAGGATAGAGGATAGGATAGGATAGAGGATAGGATAGGATAGAGGATAGGATACGATAGAGGATAATATAGGATAGAGGATAGGATAGGATAGAGGATAGGATAGGATAGAGGATAGGATAGGATAGAGGATAGGATAGGATAGAGGATAGGATAGGATAGAGGATAGGATAGGATAGAGGATAGGATAGGATAGAGGATAGGATAGGATAGAGGATAGGATAGGACAGAGGATAGGATAGGATAGAGGATAGGATAGGATAGAGGATGGGATAGGATAGAGGATAATATAGGATAGAGGATAGGATAGGATAGAGGATAGGATAGGATAGAGGATAGGATAGGATAGAGGATAGGATAGGATAGAGGATAGGATAGGATAGAGGATAGGATAGGATAGAGGATAGGATAGGATAGAGGATAGGATAGGATAGAGGATAGGATACGATAGAGGATAAGGATAGGATAGAGGATAGGATAGGATAGAGGATAGGATATGATAGAGGATAGGATAGGATAGAGGATAGGATAGGATAGATAATAGGATAGGATAGAGGATAGGATAGGATAGAGGATAGGATAGGATAGAGGATAGGATAGGATAGGATAGAGGATAGGATAGGATAGAGGATAGGATAGGATAGAGGATAGGATAGGATAGAGGATAGAATAGGATAGAGGATAGGATAGGATAGAGGATAGGATAGGATAGAGGATGGGATAGGATAGAGGATAATATAGGATAGAGGATAGGATAGGATAGAGGATAGGATAGGATAGAGGATAGGATAGAGGATAGGATAGGATAGAGGATAGGATAGGATAGAGGATAGGATAGGATAGAGGATAGGATAGGATAGAGGATAGGATAGGATAGAGGATAGGATAGGATAGAGGATAGGATAGGATAGAGGATAGGATAGGATAGAGGATAGGATAGGATAGAGGATAGGATACGATAGAGGATAAGGATAGGATAGAGGATAGGATAGGATAGAGGATAGGATATGATAGAGGATAGGATAGGATAGAGGATAGGATAGGATAGAGAATAGGATAGGATAGAGGATAGGATAATATAGAGGATAGGATAGGATAGAGGATAGGATAGGATAGGATAGAGGATAGGATAGGATAGAGGATAGGATAGGATAGAGGATAGGATAGGATAGAGGATAGGATAGGATAGAGGATAGGATAGGATAGGATAGAGTATAATATAGGATAGAGGATAGGATAGGATAGAGGATAGGATAGAGGATAGGATATGATAGAGGATAGGATAGGATAGAGGATAGGATAGGATAGAGAATAGGATAGGATAGAGGATAGGATAGAGGATAGGATAGGATAGGATAGAGGATAGGATAGGATAGGATAGAGGATAGGATAGGATAGAGGATAGGATAGGATAGAGGATAGGATAGGACAGAGGATAGGATAGGATAGAGGATAGGATAGGTTAGAGGATGGGATAGGATAGAGGATAATATAGGATAGAGGATAGGATAGGATAGAGGATAGGATAGGATAGAGGATAGGATAGAGGATAGGATAGGATAGAGGATAGGATAGGATAGGATAGGATAGAGGATATATAGGATAGAGGATAGGATAGGATAGAGGATAGGATAGGATAGAGGATAGGATAGGATAGAGGATAGGATAGGATAGAGGATAGGATAGGATAGAGGATAGGATAGGATAGAGGATAGGATAGGACAGAGAATAGGATATAGGATTGGATAGGATAGCGGATAGGATAGGATTGAGGATAGGATAGGATAGAGGATAGGATATGATAGAGGATAGGATATAGGATTGGATAGGATAGAGGATAGGATAGGATAGAGGATAGTATAGGATAGAGCATTGGATATGATAGACGATAGGATAGGATAGAGGATAGGATAGGATAGAGGATAGGATAGGATAGAGGATACGATATAGGATTGGATAGGATGGAGGATAGGATACGATAGAGGATAGGATAGGATAGAGAATAGGATATAGGATAGAATAGGATAGAGGATAGGATAGGATAGAGAATAGGATATGATACAGGATAGGATAGGATAGAGGATAGGATAGGATAGAGGATAGGATAGGATAGAGGATAGGATAGGATAGGATAGAGGATAATATAGGATAGAGGATAGGATAGGATAGAGGATAGGATAGGATAGAGGATAGGATAGGATAGAGGATAGGATACGATAGAGGATACGATAGGATAGAGGATAGGATAGGATAGAGAATAGGATAGGATAGAGGATAGGATAGGATAGAGGATAGGATAGGATAGAGGATAGGATAGGATAGAGGATAGGATAGGATAGGATAGAGGATAATATAGGATAGAGGATAGGATAGGATAGAGGATGGGATAGGATAGAGTATAATATAGGATAGAGGATAGGATAGGATAGAGGATAGGATAGGATTGAGGATAGGATAGGATAGAGGATAGGATATGATAGAGGATAGGATAGGATAGAGGATAGGATAGGATAGAGGATAGGATAGGATAGAGGATAGGATAGGATAGAGGATAGGATAGGATAGAGAATAGGATAGGATAGAGGATAGGATAGGATAGAGGATAGAATAGGATAGAGGATAGGATAGGATAGAGAATAAGATATGATACAGGATAGGATAGGATAGAGGATAGGATAGGATAGAGGATAGGATACGATAGAGGATAGGATAGGATAGAGAATAGGATATAGGATAGAATAGGATAGAGGATAGGATAGGATAGAGAATAGGATATGATACAGGATAGGATAGGATAGAGGATAGGATAGGATAGAGGATAGGATAGTATAGAGGATAGGATAGGATAGAGGATAATATAGGATAGAGGATAGGATAGGATAGAGGATAGGATAGGATAGAGGATAGGATAGGATAGAGGATAGGATAGGATAGAGGATAGGATAGGATAGAGGATAGGATAGGATAGAGGATAGGATAGGATAGAGGATAGGATAGGACAGAGGATAGGATAGGATAGAGGATAGGATAGGATAGAGGATGGGATAGGATAGAGGATAATATAGGATAGAGGATAGGATAGGATAGAGGATAGGATAGGATAGAGGATAGGATAGGATAGAGGATAGGATAGGATAGAGGATAGGATAGGATAGAGGATAGGATACGATAGAGGATAAGGATAGGATAGAGGATAGGATAGGATAGAGGATAGGATATGATAGAGGATAGGATATGATAGAGGATAGGATAGGATAGAGGATAGGATAGGATAGAGAATAGGATAGGATAGAGGATAGGAGAGGATAGAGGATAGGATAGGATAGAGGATAGGATAGGATAGGATAGAGGATAATATAGGATAGAGGATAGGATAGGATAGAGGATAGGATAGGATAGAGGATAGGATAGGATAGAGGATAGGATACGATAGAGGATACGATAGGATAGAGGATAGGATAGGATAGAGAATAGGATAGGATAGAGGATAGGATAGGATAGAGGATAGGATAGGATAGAGGATAGGATACGATAGAGGATAATATAGGATAGAGGATAGGATAGGATAGAGGATAGGATAGGATAGAGGATAGGATAGGATAGAGGATAGGATAGGATAGAGGATAGGATAGGATAGAGGATAGGATAGGATAGAGGATAGGATAGGATAGAGGATAGGATAGGATAGAGGATAGGATAGGATAGAGAATAGGATAGGATAGAGGATAGGATAGGATAGAGGATAGAATAGGATAGAGGATAGGATAGGATAGAGAATAAGATATGATACAGGATAGGATAGGATAGAGGATAGGATAGGATAGAGGATAGGATACGATAGAGGATAGGATAGGATAGAGAATAGGATATAGGATAGAATAGGATAGAGGATAGGATAGGATAGAGAATAGGATATGATACAGGATAGGATAGGATAGAGGATAGGATAGGATAGAGGATAGGATAGTATAGAGGATAGGATAGGATAGAGGATAATATAGGATAGAGGATAGGATAGGATAGAGGATAGGATAGGATAGAGGATAGGATAGGATAGAGGATAGGATAGGATAGAGGATAGGATAGGATAGAGGATAGGATAGGATAGAGGATAGGATAGGATAGAGGATAGGATAGGAAAGAGGATAGGATAGGATAGAGGATAGGATAGGATAGAGGATGGGATAGGATAGAGGATAATATAGGATAGAGGATAGGATAGGATAGAGGATAGGATAGGATAGAGGATAGGATAGGATAGAGGCATAGGATAGGATAGAGGATAGGATAGGATAGAGGATAGGATACGATAGAGGATAAGGATAGGATAGAGGATAGGATAGGATAGAGGATAGGATATGATAGAGGATAGGATAGGATAGAGGATAGGATAGGATAGAGAATAGGATAGGATAGAGGATAGGATAGGATAGAGGATAGGATAGGATAGAGGATAGGATAGGATAGGATAGAGGATAATATAGGATAGAGGATAGGATAGGATAGAGGATAGGATAGGATAGAGGATAGGATAGGATAGAGGATAGGATACGATAGAGGATACGATAGGATAGAGGATAGGATAGGATAGAGAATAGGATAGGATAGAGGATAGGATAGGATAGAGGATAGGATAGGATAGAGGATAGGATACGATAGAGGATAATATAGGATAGAGGATAGGATAGGATAGAGGATAGGATAGGATAGAGGATAGGATAGGATAGGATAGAGGATAGGATAGGATAGAGGATAGGATAGGATAGAGGATAGGATAGGATAGAGGATAGGATGGACAGAGGATAGGATAGGATAGAGGATAGGATAGGATAGAGGATGGATAGGATAGAGGATAATATAGGATAGAGGATAGGATAGGATAGAGGATAGGATAGGATAGAGATAGGATAGGATAGAGGATAGGATAGGATAGAGGATAGGATAGGATAGAGGATAGGATAGGATAGAGGATAGGATAGGATAGAGGATAGGATACGATAGAGGATAAGGATAGGATAGAGGATAGGATAGGATAGAGGATAGGATATGATAGAGGATAGGATAGGATAGAGGATAGGATAGGATAGATAATAGGATAGGATAGAGGATAGGATAGGATAGAGGATAGGATAGGATAGAGGATAGGATAGGATAGGATAGAGGATAGGATAGGATAGAGGATAGGATAGGATAGAGGATACGATATAGGATTTAATAGGATAGAGGATAGGATACGATAGAGGATACGATAGGATAGAGGATAGGATAGGATAGAGAATAGGATAGGATAGAGGATAGGATAGGATAGAGGATAGGATAGGATAGAGGATAGGATAGGATAGAGGATAGGATAGGATAGAGAATAGGATAGGATAGAGGATAGGATAGGATAGAGGATAGGATAGGATAGAGGATAGGATAGGATAGGATAGAGGATAATATAGGATAGAGGATAGGATAGGATAGAGGATAGGATAGGATAGAGGATAGGATAGGATAGAGGATAGGATATGATAGAGGATAGGATAGGATAGAGGATAGGATAGGATAGAGAATAGGATAGGATAGAGGATAGGATAGGATAGAGGATAGGATAGGATAGAGGATAGGATAGGATAGGATAGAGGATAATATAGGATAGAGGATAGGATAGGATAGAGGATAGGATAGGATAGAGGATAGGATAGGATAGAGGATAGGATACGATAGAGGATACGATAGGATAGAGGATAGGATAGGATAGAGAATAGGATAGGATAGAGGATAGGATAGGATAGAGGATAGGATAGGATAGAGGATAGGATACGATAGAGGATAATATAGGATAGAGGATAGGATAGGATAGAGGATAGGATAGGATAGAGGATAGGATAGGATAGAGGATAGGATAGGACAGAGGATAGGATAGGATAGAGGATAGGATAGGATAGAGGATGGGATAGGATAGAGGATAATATAGGATAGAGGATAGGATAGGATAGAGGATAGGATAGGATAGAGGATAGGATAGGATAGAGGATAGGATAGGATAGAGGATAGGATAGGATAGAGGATAGGATACGATAGAGGATAAGGATAGGATAGAGGATAGGATAGGATAGAGGATAGGATATGATAGAGGATAGGATAGGATAGAGGATAGGATAGGATAGAGAATAGGATAGGATAGAGGATAGGATAGGATAGAGGATAGGATAGGATAGAGGATAGGATAGGATAGGATAGAGGATAATATAGGATAGAGGATAGGATAGGATAGAGGATAGGATAGGATAGAGGATAGGATAGGATAGAGGATAGGATACGATAGAGGATACGATAGGATAGAGGATAGGATAGGATAGAGAATAGGATAGGATAGAGGATAGGATAGGTTAGAGGATAGGATAGGATAGAGGATAGGATACGATAGAGGATAATATAGGATAGAGGATAGGATAGGATAGAGGATAGGATAGGATAGAGGATAGGATAGGATAGGATAGAGGATAGGATAGGATAGAGGATAGGATAGGATAGAGGATAGGATAGGATAGAGGATAGGATAGGACAGAGGATAGGATAGGATAGAGGATAGGATAGGATAGAGGATGGGATAGGATAGAGGATAATATAGGATAGAGGATAGGATAGGATAGAGGATAGGATAGGATAGAGGATAGGATAGGATAGAGGATAGGATAGGATAGAGGATAGGATAGGATAGAGGATAGGATAGGATAGAGGATAGGATAGGATAGAGGATAGGATAGGATAGAGGATAGGATACGATAGAGGATAAGGATAGGATAGAGGATAGGATAGGATAGAGGATAGGATATGATAGAGGATAGGATAGGATAGAGGATAGGATAGGATAGATAATAGGATAGGATAGAGGATAGGATAGGATAGAGGATAGGATAGGATAGAGGATAGGATAGGATAGGATAGAGGATAGGATAGGATAGAGGATAGGATAGGAATAGGTTAGAGGATAGGATACGATAGAGGATACGATAGGATAGAGGATAGGATAGGATAGAGAATAGGATAGGATAGAGGATAGGATAGGATAGAGGATAGGATAGGATAGAGGATAGGATAGGATAGAGGATAGGATAGGATAGAGGATAGGATAGGATAGAGAATAGGATAGGATAGAGGATAGGATAGGATAGAGGATAGGATAGGATAGAGGATAGGATAGGATAGGATAGAGGATAATATAGGATAGAGGATAGGATAGGATAGAGGATAGGATAGGATAGAGGATAGGATAGGATAGAGGATAGGATAGGATAGAGCATAGGATAGGATAGAGGATAGGATAGGATAGAGGATACGATATAGGATTTAATAGGTTAGAGGATAGGATACGATAGAGGATAGGATAGGATAGAGGATAGGATAGGATAGAGGATGGGATAGGATAGAGGATAGGATAGGATAGAGGATCGAATAGGATAGAGGATAGGATAGGATAGAGGATAGGATATGATACAGGATAGGATAGGATAGAGGATAGGATAGGATAGAGGATAGGATAGGATACAGGATAGGATAGGATAGATGATAGGATATGATAGAGGATAGGATAGGATAGATGATAGGATAGGATAGGATAGAGGATAATATAGGATAGAGGATAGGATAGGATAGAGGATAGGATAGGATAGAGGATAGGATAGGATAGAGGATAGGATAGGATAGAGGATAGGATAGGATAGAGCATAGGATAGGATAGAGGATAGGATAGGATAGAGGATACGATATAGGATTTAATAGGTTAGAGGATAGGATACGATAGAGGATAGGATAGGATATAGGATTGGATAGGATAGCGGATAGGATAGGATTGAGGATAGGATAGGATAGAGGATAGGATATGATAGAGGATAGGATATAGGATTGGATAGGATAGAGGATAGGATAGGATAGAGGATAGGATAGGATAGAGCACACGATATGATAGGACGATAGGATAGGATAGAGGATAGGATAGGATAGAGGATACGATATAGGATTTAATAGGATAGAGGATAGGATACGATAGAGGATACGATAGGATAGAGGATAGGATAGGATAGAGAATAGGATGGGATAGAGGATAGGATAGGATAGAGGATAGGATATGATAGAGGATAGGATATAGGATTTAATAGGATAGAGGATAGGATAGGATAGGATAGAGGATAATATAGGATAGAGGATAGGATAGGATAGAGGATAGGATATGATAGAGGATAGGATAGGATAGAGGATAGGATAGGATAGAGAATAGGATAGGATAGAGGATAGGATAATATAGAGGATAGGATAGGATAGAGGATAGGATAGGATAGAGGATACGATATAGGATTGGATAGGATGGAGGATAGGATACGATAGAGGATAGGATAGGATAGAGAATAGGATATAGGATTGGATAGGATAGAGGATAGAATAGGATAGAGGATAGGATAGGATAGAGAATAGGATATGATACAGGATAGGATAGGATAGAGGATAGGATAGGATAGAGGATAGAATAGGATACAGGATAGGATAGGATAGAGGATAGGATAGGATAGAGGATAGAATAGGATAGAGGATAGGATAGGATATAGGATAGGATATGATACAGGATAGGATAGGATAGAGGATAGGATAGGATAGAGGATAGGATAGGATAGAGGATAGAAATAGGACAGAGGATAGGATAGGATAGAGGATAGGATAGGATAGAGGATGGGATAGGATAGGATAGAGGATAGAATAGGATAGAGGATAGGATAGGATAGAGGATAGGATAGGATAGAGGATACGATATAGGATTTAATAGGATAGAGGATAGGATACGATAGAGGATACGATAGGATAGAGGATAGGATAGGATAGAGAATAGGATAGGATAGAGGATAGGATAGGATAGAGGATAGGATAGGATAGAGGATAGGATAGGATAGAGGATGGGATAGGATAGAGGATAATATAGGATAGAGGATAGGATAGGATAGAGGATAGGATAGGATAGAGGATAGGATAGGACAGAGAATAGGATATAGGATTGGATAGGATAGCGGATAGGATAGGATTGAGGATAGGATAGGATAGAGGATAGGATATGATAGAGGATAGGATATAGGATTGGATAGGATAGAGGATAGGATAGGATAGAGGATAGGATAGGATAGAGCATAGGATATGATAGACGATAGGATAGGATAGAGGATAGGATAGGATAGAGGATAGGATAGGATAGAGGATACGATATAGGATTTAATAGGATAGAGGATAGGATACGATAGAGGATACGATAGGATAGAGGATAGGATAGGATAGAGAATAGGATAGGATAGAGGATAGGATAGGATAGAGGATAGAATAGGATAGAGGATAGGATAGGATAGAGGATAGGATATGATATGATAGAGGATAATATAGGATAGAGGATAGGATAGGATAGAGGATAGGATAGGATACAGGATAGGATAGGATAGAGGATAGGATAGGATAGAGGATAGGATAGGATAGAGGATAGGTTAGGATAGAGGATAATATAGGATAGAGGATAGGATAGGAGAGAGGATAGGATAGGATAGAGCATAGGATAGGATAGAGGATAGGATAGGATAGAGGATAGGATAGGATAGAGGATAGGATAGGATAGAGGATAGGATAGGATAGAGGATAGAATAGGATAGAGGATAGGATAGGATAGAGGATAGGATAGGATAGAGGATGGGATAGGATAGAGGATAATATAGGATAGAGGATAGGATAGGATAGAGGATAGGATAGGATAGAGGATAGGATAGAGGATAGGATAGGATAGAGGATAGGATAGGATAGAGGATAGGATAGGATAGAGGATAGGATAGGATAGAGGATAGGATAGGATAGAGGATAGGATAGGATAGAGGATAGGATAGGATAGAGGATAGATTAGGATAGAGGATAGGATAGGATAGAGGATAGGATAGGATAGAGGATGGGATAGGATAGAGGATAATATAGGATAGAGGATAGGATAGGATAGAGGATAGGATAGGATAGAGGATAGGATAGAGGATAGGATAGGATAGAGGATAGGATAGGATAGAGGATAGGATAGGATAGAGGATAGGATAGGATAGAGGATAGGATAGGATAGAGGATAGGATAGGATAGAGGATAGGATACGATAGAGGATAAGGATAGGATAGAGGATAGGATAGGATAGAGGATAGGATATGATAGAGGATAGGATAGGATAGAGGATAGGATAGGATAGAGAATAGGATAGGATAGAGGATAGGATAATATAGAGGATAGGATAGGATAGAGGATAGGATAGGATAGGATAGAGGATAGGATAGGATAGAGGATAGGATAGGATAGAGGATAGGATAGGATAGAGGATAGGATAGGATAGAGGATAGGATAGGATAGAGGATAGGATAGGATAGAGGATAGGATAGGATAGAGGATAGGATAGGATAGAGGATAGGATAGGATAGAGGATAGGATAGGATAGAGGATAGGATAGGATAGAGGATAGGATAGGATAGAGGATAGGATAGGATAGAGGATAGGATAGGATAGAGGATAGGATAGGATAGAGGATAGGATAGGATAGAGGATAGGATAGGATAGAGGATAGGATAGGATAGGATAGAGGATAGGATAGGATAGAGGATAGGATATGAGAGAGGATAGGATAGGATAGAGGATAGGATAGGATAGAGAATAGGATAGGATAGAGGATAGGATAATATAGAGGATAGGATAGGATAGAGGATAGGATAGGATAGGATAGAGGATAGGATAGGATAGAGGATAGGATAGGATAGAGGATAGGATAGGATAGAGGATAGGATAGGACAGAGGATAGGATAGGATAGAGGATAGGATAGGTTAGAGGATGGGATAGGATAGAGGATAATATAGGATAGAGGATAGGATAGGATAGAGGATAGGATAGGATAGAGGATAGGATAGGATAGAGGATAGGATAGAGGATAGGATAGAGGATAGGATAGGATAGAGGATAGGATAGGATAGAGGATAGGATAGGATAGAGGATAGGATAGGATAGAGGATAGGATAGGATAGAGGATACGATATAGGATTTAATAGGTTAGAGGATAGGATACGATAGAGGATAGGATAGGATAGAGGATAGGATAGGATAGAGGATGGGATAGGATAGAGGATAGGATAGGATAGAGGATGGGATAGGATAGAGGATAGGATAGGATAGAGGATCGAATAGGATAGAGGATAGGATAGGATAGAGGATAGGATATGATACAGGATAGGATAGGATAGAGGATAGGATAGGATAGAGGATAGGATAGGATACAGGATAGGATAGGATAGATGATAGGATATGATAGAGGATAGGATAGGATAGATGATAGGATAGGATAGGATAGAGGATAATATAGGATAGAGGATAGGATAGGATAGAGGATAGGATAGGATAGAGGATAGGATAGGATAGAGGATAGGATAGGATAGAGGATAGGATAGGATAGAGGATAGGATAGGATAGAGCATAGGATAGGATAGAGGATAGGATAGGATAGAGGATACGATATAGGATTTAATAGGTTAGAGGATAGGATACGATAGAGGATAGGATAGGATATAGGATTGGATAGGATAGCGGATAGGATAGGATTGAGGATAGGATAGGATAGAGGATAGGATATGATAGAGGATAGGATATAGGATTGGATAGGATAGAGGATAGGATAGGATAGAGGATAGGATAGGATAGAGCATACGATATGATAGACGATAGGATAGGATAGAGGATAGGATAGGATAGAGGATACGATATAGGATTTAATAGGATAGAGGATAGGATACGATAGAGGATACGATAGGATAGAGGATAGGATAGGATAGAGAATAGGATGGGATAGAGGATAGGATAGGATAGAGGATAGGATATGATAGAGGATAGGATATAGGATTTAATAGGATAGAGGATAGGATAGGATAGGATAGAGGATAATATAGGATAGAGGATAGGATAGGATAGAGGATAGGATATGATAGAGGATAGGATAGGATAGAGGATAGGATAGGATAGAGAATAGGATAGGATAGAGGATACGATATAGGATTGGATAGGATGGAGGATAGGATACGATAGAGGATAGGATAGGATAGAGAATAGGATATAGGATTGGATAGGATAGAGGATAGAATAGGATAGAGGATGGGATAGGATAGAGAATAGGATATGATACAGGATAGGATAGGATAGAGGATAGGATAGGATAGAGGATAGAATAGGATACAGGATAGGATAGGATAGAGGATAGGATAGGATAGAGGATAGAATAGGATAGAGGATAGGATAGGATATAGGATAGGATATGATACAGGATAGGATAGGATAGAGGATAGGATAGGATAGAGGATAGGATAGGATAGAGGATAGGATAGGACAGAGGATAGGATAGGATAGAGGATAGGATAGGATAGAGGATGGGATAGGATAGGATAGAGGATAGAATAGGATAGAGGATAGGATAGGATAGAGGATAGGATAGGATAGAGGATACGATATAGGATTTAATAGGATAGAGGATAGGATACGATAGAGGATACGATAGGATAGAGGATAGGATAGGATAGAGAATAGGATAGGATAGAGGATAGGATAGGATAGAGGATAGGATAGGATAGAGGATAGGATAGGATAGAGGATGGGATAGGATAGAGGATAATATAGGATAGAGGATAGGATAGGATAGAGGATAGGATAGGATAGAGGATAGGATAGGACAGAGAATAGGATATAGGATTGGATAGGATAGCGGATAGGATAGGATTGAGGATACGATATAGGATTTAATAGGTTAGAGGATAGGATACGATAGAGGATAGGATAGGATAGAGGATAGGATAGGATAGAGGATGGGATAGGATAGAGGATAGGATAGGATAGAGGATGGGATAGGATAGAGCATAGGATAGGATAGAGGATAGGATAGGATAGAGGATGGGATAGGATAGAGGATAGGATAGGATAGAGGATGGGATAGGATAGATGATAGGATAGGATAGAGGATCGAATAGGATAGAGGATAGGATAGGATAGAGGATAGGATATGATACAGGATAGGATAGGATAGAGGATAGGATAGGATAGAGGATAGGATAGGATACAGGATAGGATAGGATAGATGATAGGATATGATAGAGGATAGGATAGGATAGATGATAGGATAGGATAGGATAGAGGATAATATAGGATAGAGGATAGGATAGGATAGAGGATAGGATAGGATAGAGGATAGGATAGGATAGAGGATAGGATAGGATAGAGGATAGGATAGGATAGAGCATAGGATAGGATAGAGGATAGGATAGGATAGAGGATACGATATAGGATTTAATAGGTTAGAGGATAGGATACGATAGAGGATAGGATAGGATATAGGATTGGATAGGATAGCGGATAGGATAGGATTGAGGATAGGATAGGATAGAGGATAGGATATGATAGAGGATAGGATATAGGATTGGATAGGATAGAGGATAGGATAGGATAGAGGATAGGATAGGATAGAGCATACGATATGATAGACGATAGGATAGGATAGAGGATAGGATAGGATAGAGGATACGATATAGGATTTAATAGGATAGAGGATAGGATACGATAGAGGATACGATAGGATAGAGGATAGGATAGGATAGAGAATAGGATGGGATAGAGGATAGGATAGGATAGAGGATAGGATATGATAGAGGATAGGATATAGGATTTAATAGGATAGAGGATAGGATAGGATAGGATAGAGGATAATATAGGATAGAGGATAGGATAGGATAGAGGATAGGATATGATAGAGGATAGGATAGGATAGAGGATAGGATAGGATAGAGAATAGGATAGGATAGAGGATAGGATAATATAGAGGATAGGATAGGATAGAGGATAGGATAGGATAGAGGATACGATATAGGATTGGATAGGATGGAGGATAGGATACGATAGAGGATAGGATAGGATAGAGAATAGGATATAGGATTGGATAGGATAGAGGATAGAATAGGATAGAGGATGGGATAGGATAGAGAATAGGATATGATACAGGATAGGATAGGATAGAGGATAGGATAGGATAGAGGATAGAATAGGATACAGGATAGGATAGGATAGAGGATAGGATAGGATAGAGGATAGAATAGGATAGAGGATAGGATAGGATATAGGATAGGATATGATACAGGATAGGATAGGATAGAGGATAGGATAGGATAGAGGATAGGATAGGATAGAGGATAGGATAGGACAGAGGATAGGATAGGATAGAGGATAGGATAGGATAGAGGATGGGATAGGATAGGATAGAGGATAGAATAGGATAGAGGATAGGATAGGATAGAGGATAGGATAGGATAGAGGATACGATATAGGATTTAATAGGATAGAGGATAGGATACGATAGAGGATACGATAGGATAGAGGATAGGATAGGATAGAGAATAGGATAGGATAGAGGATAGGATAGGATAGAGGATAGGATAGGATAGAGGATAGGATAGGATAGAGGATGGGATAGGATAGAGGATAATATAGGATAGAGGATAGGATAGGATAGAGGATAGGATAGGATAGAGGATAGGATAGGACAGAGAATAGGATATAGGATTGGATAGGATAGCGGATAGGATAGGATTGAGGATAGGATAGGATAGAGGATAGGATATGATAGAGGATAGGATATAGGATTGGATAGGATAGAGGATAGGATAGGATAGAGGATAGGATAGGATAGAGCATAGGATATGATAGACGATAGGATAGGAAAGAGGATAGGATAGGATAGAGGATAGGATAGGATAGAGGATAGGATATGATATGATAGAGGATAATATAGGATAGAGGATAGGATAGGATAGAGGATAGGATAGGATACAGGATAGGATAGGATAGAGGATAGGATAGGATAGAGGATAGGATAGGATAGAGGATACTTTAGGATAGAGGATAATATAGGATAGAGGATAGGATAGGAGAGAGGATAGGATAGGATAGAGCATAGGATAGGATAGAGGATAGGATAGGATAGAGGATAGGATAGGATAGAGGATAGGATAGGATAGAGGATAGGATAGGATAGAGGATAGAATAGGATAGAGGATAGGATAGGATAGAGGATAGGATAGGATAGAGGATGGGATAGGATAGAGGATAATATAGGATAGAGGATAGGATAGGATAGAGGATAGGATAGGATAGAGGATAGGATAGAGGATAGGATAGGATAGAGGATAGGATAGGATAGAGGATAGGATAGGATAGAGGATAGGATAGGATAGAGGATAGGATAGGATAGAGGATAGGATAGGATAGAGGATAGGATAGGATAGAGGATAGAATAGGATAGAGGATAGGATAGGATAGAGGATAGGATAGGATAGAGGATGGGATAGGATAGAGGATAATATAGGATAGAGGATAGGATAGGATAGAGGATAGGATAGGATAGAGGATAGGATAGAGGATAGGATAGGATAGAGGATAGGATAGGATAGAGGATAGGATAGGATAGAGGATAGGATAGGATAGAGGATAGGATAGGATAGAGGATAGGATAGGATAGAGGATAGGATACGATAGAGGATAAGGATAGGATAGAGGATAGGATAGGATAGAGGATAGGATATGATAGAGGATAGGATAGGATAGAGGATAGGATAGGATAGAGAATAGGATAGGATAGAGGATAGGATAATATAGAGGATAGGATAGGATAGAGGATAGGATAGGATAGGATAGAGGATAGGATAGGATAGAGGATAGGATAGGATAGAGGATAGGATAGGATAGAGGATAGGATAGGATAGAGGATAGGATAGGATAGAGGATAGGATAGGATAGAGGATAGGATAGGATAGAGGATAGGATAGGATAGAGGATAGGATAGGATAGAGGATAGGATAGGATAGAGGATAGGATAGGATAGAGGATAGGATAGGATAGAGGATAGGATAGGATAGAGGATAGGATAGGATAGAGGATAGGATAGGATAGAGGATAGGATAGGATAGAGGATAGGATAGGATAGAGGATAGGATAGGATAGAGGATAGGATAGGATAGAGGATAGGATAGGATAGAGGATAGGATAGGATAGAGGATAGGATAGGATAGGATAGAGGATAATATAGGATAGAGGATAGGATAGGATAGAGGATAGGATATGAGAGAGGATAGGATAGGATAGAGGATAGGATAGGATAGAGAATAGGATAGGATAGAGGATAGGATAATATAGAGGATAGGATAGGATAGAGGATAGGATAGGATAGGATAGAGGATAGGATAGGATAGAGGATAGGATAGGATAGAGGATAGGATAGGATAGAGGATAGGATAGGACAGAGGATAGGATAGGATAGAGGATAGGATAGGTTAGAGGATGGGATAGGATACAGGATAATATAGGATAGAGGATAGGATAGGATAGAGGATAGGATAGGATAGAGGATAGGATAGGATAGAGGATAGGATAGAGGATAGGATAGAGGATAGGATAGGATAGAGGATAGGATAGGATAGAGGATAGGATAGGATAGAGGATAGGATAGGATAGAGGATAGGATAGGATAGAGGATAGGATAGGATAGAGGATAGGATAGGATAGAGGATACGATAGGATAGAGGATAGGATAGGATAGAGGATAGGATAGGATAGAGGATAGGAGAGGATAGAGGATAGGATAGGATAGGATAGAGGATAATATAGGATAGAGGATAGGATAGGATAGAGGATAGGATATGAGAGAGGATAGGATAGGATAGAGGATAGGATAGGATAGAGAATAGGATAGGATAGAGGATAGGATAATATAGAGGATAGGATAGGATAGAGGATAGGATAGGATAGGATAGAGGATAGGATAGGATAGAGGATAGGATAGGATAGAGGATAGGATAGAGAATAGGATATGATACAGGATAGGATAGGATAGAGGATAGGATAGGATAGAGGATAGGATAGGATAGAGGATAGGATAGGATAGAGGATAATATAGGATAGAGGATAGGATAGGATAGAGGATAGGATAGGATAGAGGATAGGATAGGATAGAGGATAGGATAGGATAGAGGATAGGATAGGATAGAGGATAGGATAGGATAGAGGATAGGATAGGATAGAGGATAGGATAGGATAGAGGATAGGATAGGATAGAGGATAGGATAGGATCGAGGATGGGATAGGATAGAGGATAATATAGGATAGAGGATAGGATAGGATAGAGGATAGGATAGGATAGAGGATAGGATAGAGGATAGGATAGAGTATAGGATAGGATAGAGGATAGGATAGGATAGAGGATAGGATATAATAGAGGATAGGATAGGATAGAGGATAGGATAGGATAGAGGATAGGATAGGATAGAGGATAGGATAGGATAGAGGATAGGATAGGATAGAGGATAGGATAGGATAGAGGATAGGATAGGATAGAGGATAGGATAGGATAGAGAATAGGATAGGATAGAGGATAGGATAGGATAGAGGATAGGATAGGATAGAGGATAGGATAGGATAGGATAGAGGATAATATAGGATAGAGGATAGGATAGTATAGAGGATAGGATAGGATAGAGGATAGGATAGGATAGAGGATAGGATAGGATAGAGGATAGGATAGGATAGAGGATACGATATAGGATTTAATAGGATAGAGGATAGGATACGATAGAGGATACGATAGGATAGAGGATAGGATAGGATAGAGAATAGGATAGGATAGAGGATAGGATAGGATAGAGGATAGGATAGGATAGAGGATAGGATAGGATAGAGGATAGGATAGGATAGGATAGAGGATAATATAGGATAGAAGATAGGATAGGATAGAGAATGGGATAGGATAGAGGATAATATAGGATAGAGGATAGGATAGGATAGAGGATAGGATAGGATTGAGGATAGGATAGGATAGAGGATAGGATATGATAGAGGATAGGATAGGATAGAGGATAGGATAGGATAGAGGATAGGATAGGATAGAGGATAGGATAGGATAGAGGATAGGATAGGATAGAGAATAGGATAGGATAGAGGATAGGATAGGATAGAGGATAGGATAGGATAGGATAGAGGATAATATAGGATAGAGGATAGGATAGGATAGAGGATAGGATAGGATGAGAGGATAGGATAGGATAGAGGATAGGATAGGATAGAGGATAGGATAGGATAGAGGATAGGATAGGATAGAGGATAGGATAGGATAGAGGATAGGATAGGATAGAGGATAGGATAGGATAGAGGATAGGATAGGATAGAGGATAGGATACGATAGAGGATAAGGATAGGATAGAGGATAGGATAGGATGGAGGATAGGATATGATAGAGGATAGGATAGGATAGAGGATAAGATAGGATAGAGAATAGGATAGGACAGAGGATAGGATAGGATAGAGGATAGGATAGGATAGAGGACAGGATAGGATAGGATAGAGGATAATATAGGATAGAGGATAGGATAGGATAGAGGATAGGATAGGATAGAGGATAGGATAGGATAGAGGATAGGATAGGATAGAGGATAGGATAGGATAGAGGATACGATATAGGATTTAATAGGATAGAGCATAGGATACGATAGAGGATACGATAGGATAGAGGATAGGATAGGATAGAGAATAGGATAGGATAGAGGATAGGATAGGATAGAGGATAGGATAGGATAGAGGATAGGATAGGATAGAGGATAGGATAGGATAGGATAGAGGATAATATAGGATAGAGGATAGGATAGGATAGAGGATAGGATAGGATAGAGGATAGGATAGGATAGAGGATAGGATAGGATACAGGATAGGATAGGATAGAGGATAGGATAGGATAGAGACCAGGATAGGATAGAGGATAGGATAGGAAAGAGGATAGGATAGGATAGAGGATAGGATAGGATAGAGGATGGGATAGGATAGAGGATAATATAGGATAGATGATAGGATAGGATAGAGGATAGGATAGGATTGAGGATAGGATAGGATAGAGGATAGGATATGATAGAGGATAGGATAGGATAGAGGATAGGATAGGATAGAGGATAGGATAGGATAGAGGATAGGATAGGATAGAGAATAGGATAGGATAGAGGATAGGATAGGATAGAGGATAGGATAGGATAGAGGATAGGATAGGATAGAGGATAATATAGGATAGAGGATAGGATAGGATAGAGGATAGGATAGGATAGAGGATAGGATAGGATAGAGGATAGGATAGGATAGAGGATAGGATAGAGGATAGGATAGGATAGAGGATAGGATAGAGGATAGGATAGGATAGAGGATAGGATAGGATAGAGGATAGGATAGGATAGAGGATAGGATAGGATAGAGGATAGGATAGGATAGAGGATAGGATAGGATAGGATAGAGGATAATATAGGATAGAGGATAGGATAGGATAGAGGATAGGATAGGATAGAGGATAGGATAGGATAGAGGATAGGATAGGATAGAGCATAGGATAGGATAGAGGATAGGATAGGATAGAGGATACGATATAGGATTTAATAGGTTAGAGGATAGGATACGATAGAGGATAGGATAGGATATAGGATTGGATAGGATAGCGGATAGGATAGGATTGAGGATAGGATAGGATAGAGGATAGGATCTGATAGAGGATAGGATATAGGATTGGATAGGATAGAGGATAGGATAGGATAGAGGATAGGATAGGATAGAGCATACGATATGATAGACGATAGGATAGGATAGAGGATAGGATAGGATAGAGGATAGGATAGGATAGAGGATACGATATAGGATTGGATAGGATGGAGGATAGAATAGGATAGAGGATAGGATAGGATAGAGGATAGGATATGATACAGGAAAGGATAGGATAGAGGATAGGATAGGATAGAGGATAGAATAGGATACAGGATAGGATAGGATAGAGGATAGGATAGGATAGAGGATAGAATAGGATAGAGGATAGGATAGGATAGAGGATAGGATATGATACAGGATAGGATAGGATAGAGGATAGGATAAAATAGAGGATAGGATAGGATAGAGGATAGGATAGGACAGAGGATAGGATAGGATAGAGGATAGGATAGGTTAGAGGATGGGATAGGATAGAGGATAATAAAGGATAGAGGATAGGATAGGATAGAGGATAGGATAGGATAGAGGATAGGATAGAGGATAGGATAGATGATAGGATAGAGGATAGGATAGGATAGAGGATAGGATAGGATAGAGGATAGGATAGGATAGAGGATAGGATAGGATAGAGGATAGGATAGGATGGAGGATAGGATACGATAGAGGATAAGGATAGGATAGAGGATAGGATACGATGGAGGATAAGGATAGGATAGAGGGTAGGATAGGATAGAGGATAGGATATGATAGAGGATAGGATAGGATAGACGATAGGATAGGATAGAGAATAGGATAGGATAGAGGATAGGATAGGATAGAGGATAGGATAGGATAGAGGATAGGATAGGATAGAGAATAGGATAGGATAGAGGATAGGATAGGATAGAGGATAGGATAGGATAGAGGATAGGATAGGATAGAGGATGGGATAGGATAGAGGATAATATAGGATAGAGGATAGGATAGGATAGAGGATAGGATAGGATAGAGGATAGGATAGGACAGAGAATAGGATATAGGATTGGATAGGATAGCGGATAGGATAGGATTGAGGATAGGATAGGATAGAGGATAGGATATGATAGAGGATAGGATATAGGATTGGATAGGATAGAGGATAGGATAGGATAGAGGATAGGATAGGATAGAGCATAGGATATGATAGACGATAGGATAGGATAGAGGATAGGATAGGATAGAGGATAGGATAGGATAGAGGATACGATATAGGATTTAATAGGATAGAGGATAGGATACGATAGAGGATACGATAGGATAGAGGATAGGATAGGATAGAGAATAGGATAGGATAGAGGATAGGATAGGATAGAGGATAGAATAGGATAGAGGATAGGATAGGATAGAGGATAGGATATGATATGATAGAGGATAATATAGGATAGAGGATAGGATAGGATAGAGGATAGGATAGGATACAGGATAGGATAGGATAGAGGATAGGATAGGATAGAGGATAGGATAGGATAGAGGATAGGTTAGGATAGAGGATAATATAGGATAGAGGATAGGATAGGAGAGAGGATAGGATAGGATAGAGGATAGGATAGGATAGAGGATAGGATAGGATAGAGGATAGGATAGGATAGAGGATAGGATAGGATAGAGGATAGGATAGGATAGAGGATAGAATAGGATAGAGGATAGGATAGGATAGAGGATAGGATAGGATAGAGGATGGGATAGGATAGAGGATAATATAGGATAGAGGATAGGATAGGATAGAGGATAGGATAGGATAGAGGACAGGATAGAGGATAGCATAGGATAGAGGATAGGATAGGATAGAGGATAGGATAGGATAGAGGATAGGATAGGATAGAGGATAGGATAGGATAGAGGATAGGATACGATAGAGGATAAGGATAGGATAGAGGATAGGATAGGATAGAGGATAGGATATGATAGAGGATAGGATAGGATAGAGGATTGGATAGAGGATAGGATAGGATAGGATAGAGGATAATATAGGATAGAGGATAGGATAGGATAGAGGATAGGATAGGATAGAGGGTAGGATAGGATAGAGGATAGGATAGGATAGAGGATAGGATAGGATAGAGGATAGGATAGGATAGAGGATAGGATAGGATAGAGGATAGGATAGGATAGGATAGAGGATAGGATAGGATAGAGGATAGGATAGGATAGAGGATAGGATAGGATAGAGGATAGGATACTATAGAGGATAAGGATAGGATAGAGGATAGGATAGGATGGAGGATAGGATATGATAGAGGATAGGATAGGATAGAGGATAGGATAGGATAGGATAGAGAATAGGATAGGATAGAGGATAGGATAGGATAGAGGATAGGATAGGATAGAGGATAGGATAGGATGGGATAGAGGATAATATAGGATAGAGGATAGGATAGGATAGAGGATAGGATAGGATAGAGGATAGGATAGGATAGAGGATACGATATAGGATTTAATAGGATAGAGGATAGGATACGATAGAGGATACGATAGGATAGAGGATAGGATAGGATAGAGAATAGGATAGGATAGAGGATAGGATAGGATAGAGGATAGGATAGGATAGAGGATAGGATAGGATAGAGGATAGGATAGGATAGAGGATAGGATAGGATAGAGGATAGGATAGGATAGAGGATAGGATAGGATAGAGGATAGGATAGGATAGAGGATAGGATAGGATAGAGGATAGGATAGGATAGAGGATAGGATAGGATAGAGGATAGGATAGGACAGAGGATAGGATAGGATACAGGATAGGATAGGATAGATGATAGGATATGATAGAGGATAGAATAGGATAGAGGATAGGATAGGATAGGATAGAGGATAGGATAGGATAGGATAGAGGATAATATAGGATAGAGGATAGGATAGGATAGAGGATAGGATAGGATAGAGGATAGGATAGGACAGAGGATAGGATAGGATAGAGGATAGGATAGGTTAGAGGATGGGATAGGATAGAGGATAATATAGGATAGAGGATAGGATAGGATAGAGGATAGGATAGGATAGAGGATAGGATAGAGGATAGGATAGAGGATAGGATAGAGGATAGGATAGAGGATAGGATAGGATAGAGGATAGGATAGGATAGAGGATACGATATAGGATTGGATAGGATGGAGGATAGAATAGGATAGAGGATAGGATAGGATAGAGGATAGGATATGATACAGGATAGGATAGGGTAGAGGATAGGATAGGATACAGGATAATATAGGATAGAGGATAGGATAGGATAGAGGATAGGATAGGATAGAGACTAGGATAGGATGGAGGATAGGATAGGATAGAGGATAGGATAGGATAGAGGATAGGATAGGATAGAGGATGGGATAGGATAGAGGATAATATAGGATAGAGGATAGGATAGGATAGAGGATAGGATAGGATAGAGGATAGGATAGGATAGAGGATAGGATAGGATAGAGGATACGATATAGGATTTAATAGGATAGAGGATAGGATACGATAGAGGATACGATAGGATAGAGGATAGGATAGGATAGAGCATACGATATGATAGACGATAGGTTAGGATAGAGGATAGGATAGGATAGAGGATACGATATAGGATTGGATAGGATGGAGGATAGAATAGGATAGAGGATAGGATAGGATAGAGGATAGGATATGATACAGGATAGGATAGGATAGAGGATAGGATAGGATAGAGGATAGAATAGGATACAGGATAGGATAGGATAGAGGATAGGATAGGATAGAGGATAGGATAGAGGATAGGATAGAGGATAGGATAGGATAGAGGATAGGATAGGATAGAGGATAGGATAGGATAGAGGATAGGATAGGATAGAGGATAGGATAGGATAGAGGATAGGATAGGATAGAGGATAGGATAGGATAGAGGATAGGATAGGATAGAGTATAGGATACGATAGAGGATAAGGATAGGATAGAGGATAGGATAGGATAGAGGATAGGATATGATAGAGGATAGGATAGGATAGAGGATAGGATAGGATAGAGAATAGGATAGGATAGAGGATAGGATAGGATAGAGGATAGGATAGGATAGAGGATAGAATAGGATACAGGATAGGATAGGATAGAGGATAGGATAGGATAGAGGATAGAATAGGATAGAGGATAGGATAGGATAGAGGATAGGATATGATACAGGATAGGATAGGATAGAGGATAGGATAGGATAGAGGATAGGATATGATACAGGATAGGATAGGATAGAGGATAGGATAGGATAGAGGATAGGATAGGAGAGAGGATAGGATAGGACAGAGGATAGGATAGGATAGAGGATAGGATAGGATAGAGGGTAGGATAGGATAGAGGATACGATATAGGATTTAATAGGATAGAGGATAGGATACGATAGAGGATACGATAGGATAGAGGATAGGATAGGATAGAGAATAGGATAGGATAGAGGATAGGATAGGATAGAGGATAGGATAGGATAGAGGATAGGATAGGATAGAGTATAGGATAGGATAGAGGATAATATAGGATAGAGGATAGGATAGGATAGAGGATACGATATAGGATTTAATAGGTTAGAGGATAGGATACGATAGACGATAGGATAGGATAGAGGATAGGATAGGATAGAGGATGGGATAGGATAGAGGATAGGATAGGATAGAGGATAGAATAGGATAGAGGATAGGATAGGATAGAGGATAGGATATGATACAGGATAGGATAGGATAGAGGATAGGATAGGAAAGAGGATAGGATAGGATACAGGATAGGATAGGATAGAGGATAGGATAGGATAGAGGATAGGATAGGAGAGAGGATAGGATAGGACAGAGGATAGGATAGGATAGAGGATAGGATAGGATAGAGGGTAGGATAGGATAGAGGATACGATATAGGATTTAATAGGATAGAGGATAGGATACGATAGAGGATACGATAGGATAGAGGATAGGATAGGATAGAGAATAGGATAGGATAGAGGATAGGATAGGATAGAGGATAGGATAGGATAGAGGATAGGATAGGATAGAGTATAGGATAGGATAGAGGATAATATAGGATAGAGGATAGGATAGGATAGAGGATAGGATAGGATAGAGGATACGATATAGGATTTAATAGGTTAGAGGATAGGATACGATAGACGATAGGATAGGATAGAGGATAGGATAGGATAGAGGATGGGATAGGATAGAGGATAGGATAGGATAGAGGATAGAATAGGATAGAGGATAGGATAGGATAGAGGATAGGATATGATACAGGATAGGATAGGATAGAGGATAGGATAGGATAGAGGATAGGATAGGATACAGGATAGGATAGGATAGATGATAGGATATGATAGAGGATAGGATAGGATAGAGGATAGGATAGGATAGAGACTAGGATAGGATAGAGGATAGGATAGGATAGAGGATAGGATAGGATAGAGGATAGGATATGATGGAGGATAGAATAGGATAGAGTATAGGATAGGATAGAGGATAGGATATGATACAGGATAGGATAGGATAGAGGATAGGATAGGATAGAGGATAGGATAGGAGAGAGGATAGGATAGGACAGAGGATAGGATAGGATAGAGGATAGGATAGAATAGAGGGTAGGATAGGATAGAGGATAGGATAGGATAGAGGATGGGATAGGATAGAGGATAATATAGGATAGAGGATTGGATAGGATAGAGGATAGGATAGGATAGAGGATAGGATAGGACAGAGAATAGGATATAGGATTGGATAGGATAGCGGATAGGATAGGATTGAGGATAGGATAGGATAGAGGATAGGATATGATAGAGGATAGGATAGGATAGAGGATAGGATAGGATAGAGGATAGAATAGGATAGAGTATAGGATAGGATAGAGGATAGGATATGATACAGGATAGGATAGGATAGAGGATAGGATAGTATAGAGGATAGGATAGGAGAGAGGATAGGATAGGACAGAGGATAGGATAGGATAGAGGATAGGATAGGATAGAGGGTAGGATAGGATAGAGGATACGATATAGGATTTAATAGGATAGAGGATAGGATACGATAGAGGATACGATAGGATAGAGGATAGGATAGGATAGAGAATAGGATAGGATAGAGGATAGGATAGGATAGAGGATAGGATAGGATAGAGGATAGGATAGGATAGAGGATGGGATAGGATAGAGGATAATATAGGATAGAGGATAGGATAGGATAGAGGATAGGATAGGATAGAGGATAGGATAGGACAGAGAATAGGATATAGGATTGGATAGGATAGCGGATAGGATAGGATTGAGGATAGGATAGGATAGAGGATAGGATATGATAGAGGATAGGATATAGGATTGGATAGGATAGAGGATAGGATAGGATAGAGGATAGGATAGGATAGAGCATAGGATATGATAGACGATAGGATAGGATAGAGAATAGGATATAGGATTGGATAGGATAGAGGATAGAATAGGATAGAGGATAGGATAGGATAGAGGATAGGATATGATAGAGGATAGGATATGATAGAGGATAGGATAGGATAGAGGATAGGATAGGACAGAGAATAGGATATAGGATTGGATAGGATAGCGGATAGGATAGGATTGAGGATAGGATAGGATAGAGGATAGGATATGATAGAGGATAGGATATAGGATTGGATAGGATAGAGGATAGGATAGGATAGAGGATAGGATAGGATAGAGCATAGGATATGATAGACGATAGGATAGGATAGAGGATAGGATAGGATACAGGATAGGATAGGATAGAGGATACGATATAGGATTGGATAGGATGGAGGATAGGATACGATAGAGGATAGGATAGGATAGAGAATAGGATATAGGATTGGATAGGATAGAGGATAGGATAGGATAGAGGATAGGATAGGATAGAGGATAGGATAGGACAGAGGATAGGATAGGATAGAGGATAGGATAGGTTAGAGGATGGGATAGGATAGAGGATAATATAGGATAGAGGATAGGATAGGATAGAGGATAGGATATGATACAGGATAGGATAGGATAGGATAGAGGATAGGATAGGATAGAGGATAGGATAGGATAGAGGATAGGATAGGATAGAGGATAGGATATAGGACAGAGAATAGGATATAGGATTGGATAGGATAGCGGATAGGATAGGATTGAGGATAGGATAGGATAGAGGATAGGATATGATAGAGGATAGGATAGGATAGAGGATAGGATAGGATAGAGGATAGAATAGGATAGAGTATAGGATAGGATAGAGGATAGGATATGATACAGGATAGGATAGGATAGAGGATAGGATAGGATAGAGGATAGGATAGGAGAGAGGATAGGATAGGACAGAGGATAGGATAGGATAGAGGATAGGATAGGATAGAGGGTAGGATAGGATAGAGGATACGATATAGGATTTAATAGGATAGAGGATAGGATACGATAGAGGATACGATAGGATAGAGGATAGGATAGGATAGAGAATAGGATAGGATAGAGGATAGGATAGGATAGAGGATAGGATAGGATAGAGGATAGGATAGGATAGAGGATGGGATAGGATAGAGGATAATATAGTATAGAGGATAGGATAGGATAGAGGATAGGATAGGATAGAGGATAGGATAGGACAGAGAATAGGATATAGGATTGGATAGGATAGCGGATAGGATAGGATTGAGGATAGGATAGGATAGAGGATAGGATATGATAGAGGATAGGATATAGGATTGGATAGGATAGAGGATAGGATAGGATAGAGGATAGGATAGGATAGAGCATAGGATATGATAGACGATAGGATAGGATAGAGAATAGGATATAGGATTGGATAGGATAGAGGATAGAATAGGATAGAGGATAGGATAGGATAGAGGATAGGATATGATACAGGATAGGATAGGATAGAGGATAGGATAGGATAGAGGATAGAATAGGATACAGGATAGGATAGGATAGAGGATAGGATAGGATAGAGGATAGAATAGGATAGAGGATAGGATAGGATAGAGGATAGGATATGATACAGGATAGGATAGGATAGAGGATAGGATAGGATAGAGGATAGGATAGGATAGAGGATAGGATAGGATAGAGGATAGGATAGGACAGAGGATAGGATAGGATAGAGGATAGGATAGGTTAGAGGATGGGATAGGATAGAGGATAATATAGGATAGAGGATA
>NW_027489543.1:0-10000 GCF_050948215.1 Halictus rubicundus
AACAATATATATCATAACACCAAACTCGCTACAATTATTATTTATCGAGTTATTAGCAAATAATGGACGGATGTGCTACTCCGTCGACAAAACTCTGGAAATTTTTCTAAGTCCCACCGCCAAGAGGAAACTTTTTCCCTATCGGTCCCTAGAACGATTTTCGACGTGATATCACTGTAATATAGACGGTTTCTAACAATATATATCATAAAACACCAAACTCGCTACAATTATTATTTATCGAGTTATTTAGCAAATAATGGACGGATGTGCTTACTCCGTCGACAAAAACTCTGGAAATTTTTCTAAGTCCCACCGCCAAGAGGAAACTTTTTTCCCTATCGGTCCTAGACGATTTTCGACGTGATATCACTGTAATATAGACGGTTTCTAACAATATATATCATAACACCAAACTCGCTACAATTATTATTTATCGAGTTATTAGCAAATAATGGACGGATGTGCTACTCCGTCGGACGTTCGACGAAAATTTTTCTAAGTCCCACCGCCAAGAGGAAACTTTTTCCCTATCGGTCCTAGACGATTTTCGACGTGATATCACTGTAATATAGACGGTTTCTAACAATATATATCATAACACCAAACTCGCTACAATTATTATTTATCGAGTTATTAGCAAAATAATGGACGGATGTGCTACTCCGTCGACAAAACTCTGGAAATTTTTCCAAGTCCCACCGCCAAGAGGAAACTTTTTCCCTATCGGTCCTAGACGATTTTCGACGTGATATCACTGTAATATAGACGGTTTCTAACAATATATATCATAACACCAAACTCGCTACAATTATTATTTATCGAGTTATTAGCAAAATAATGGACGGATGTGCTACTCCGTCGGACGTTCGACGAAAATTTTTCTAAGTCCCACCGCCAAGAGGAAACTTTTTTCCCTATCGGTCCTAGACGATTTTCGACGTGATATCACTGTAATATAGACGGTTTCTAAACAATATATATCATAACACCAAACTCGCTACAATTATTATTTATCGAGTTATTAGCAAATAATGGACGGATGTGCTACTCCGTCGACAAAACTCTGGAAATTTTTCTAAGTCCCCACCGCCAAGAGGAAAACTTTTTTCCCTATCGGTCCTAGACGATTTTCGACGTGATATCACTGTAATATAGACGGTTTCTAACAATATATATCATAACACCAAACTCGCTACAATTATTATTTATCGAGTTATTAGCAAATAATGGACGGATGTACTACTCCGTCGGGACGTTCGACGAAAATTTTTCTAAGTCCCACCGCCAAGAGGAAACTTTTTCCCTATCGGTCCTAGACGATTTTCGACGTGATATCACTGTAATATAGGACGGTTTCTAACAATATATATCATAACACCAAACTCGCTACAATTATTATTTATCGAGTTATTAGCAAATAATGGACGGATGTGCTACTCCGTCGACAAAACTCTGGAAATTTTTCTAAGTCCCACCGCCAAGAGGAAACTTTTTCCCTATCGGTCCTAGACGATTTTCGACGTGATATCACTGTAATATAGACGGTTTCTAACAATATATATCATAACACCAAACTCGCTACAATTATTATTTATCGAGTTATTAGCAAATAAATGGACGGATGTGCTACTCCGTCGACAAAACTCTGGAAATTTTTCTAAGTCCCACCGCCAAGAGGAAACTTTTTCCCTATCGGTCCTAGACGATTTTCGACGTGATATCACTGTAATATAGACGGTTTCTAACAATATATATCATAACACCAAACTCGCTACAATTATTATTTATCGAGTTATTAGCAAATAATGGACGGATGTGCTACTCCGTCGGACGTTCGACGAAAATTTTTCTAAGTCCCCACCGCCAAGAGGAAAACTTTTTCCCTATCGGTCCTAGACGATTTTTCGACGTGATATCACTGTAATATAGACGGTTTCTAACAATATATATCATAACACCAAACTCGCTACAATTATTATTTATCGAGTTATTAGCAAATAATGGACGGATGTGCTACTCCGTCGACAAAACTCTGGAAATTTTTCCAAGTCCCCACCGCCAAGAGGAAACTTTTTTCCCTATCGGTCCTAGACGATTTTCGACGTGATATCACTGTAATATAGACGGTTTCTAACAATATATATCCATAACACCAAACTCGCTACAATTATTATTTATCGAGTTATTAGCAAATAATGGACGGATGTGCTACTCCGTCGACAAAAAACTCTGGAAATTTTTCTAAGTCCCACCGCCAAGAGGAAACTTTTTCCCTATCGGTCCTAGACGATTTTTCGACGTGATATCACTGTAATATAGACGGTTTCTAACAATATATGTCATAACACCAAACTCGCTACAATTATTATTTATCGAGTTATTAGCAAATAATGGACGGATGTGCTACTCCGTCGACAAAACTCTGGAAATTTTTCTAAGTCCCACCGCTAAGAGGAAACTTTTTCCGTATCGGTCCTAGACGATTTTCGACGTGATATCACTGTAATATAGACGGTTTCTAACAATATGTAATCATAACACCAAACTCGCTACAATTATTATTTATCGAGTTATTAGCAAATAATGGACGGATGTGCTACTCCGTCGGGACGTTCGACGAAAATTTTTCTAAGTCCCACCGCCAAGAGGAAAACTTTTTCCCTATCGGTCCTAGACGATTTTCGACGTGATATCACTGTAATATAGACGGTTTCTAACAATATATATCATAACACCAAACTCGCTACAATTATTATTTATCGAGTTATTAGCAAATAATGGACGGATGTACTACTCCGTCGGACGTTCGACGAAAATTTTTCTAAGTCCCACCGCTAAGAGGAAACTTTTTCCGTATCGGTCCTAGACGATTTTCGACGTGATATCACTGTAATATAGACGGTTTCTAACAATATATATCATAACACCAAACTCGCTACAATTATTATTTATCGAGTTATTAGCAAATAATGGACGGATGTACTACTCCGTCGGACGTTCGACGAAAATTTTTCTAAGTCCCCACCGCTAAGAGGAAACTTTTTCCCTATCGGTCCTAGACGATTTTCGACGTGATATCACTGTAATATAGACGGTTTCTAACAATATATATCATAACACCCAAACTCGCTACAATTATTATTTATCGAGTTATTAGCAAATAATGGACGGATGTGCTACTCCGTCGACAAAAACTCTGGAAATTTTTCTAAGTCCCACCGCTAAGAGGAAACTTTTTCCGTATCGGTCCTAGACGATTTTCGACGTGATATCACTGTAATATAGACGGTTTCTAACAATATATATCATAAACACCAAACTCGCTACAATTATTATTTATCGAGTTATTAGCAAATAATGGACGGATGTACTACTCCGTCGGACGTTCGACGAAAATTTTTCTAAGTCCCACCGCCAAGAGGAAAACTTTTTTCCCTATCGGTCCTAGACGATTTTCGACGTGATATCACTGTAATATAGACGGTTTCTAACAATATATATCATAACACCAAACTCGCTACAATTATTATTTATCGAGTTATTAGCAAATAATGGACGGATGTGCTACTCCGTCGACAAAAACTCTGGAAAATTTTTCTAAGTCCCACCGCCAAGAGGAAACTTTTTCCCTATCGGTCCTAGACGATTTTCGACGTGATATCACTGTAATATAGACGGTTTTCTAACAATATATGTCATAACACCAAACTCGCTACAATTATTATTTATCGAGTTATTAGCAAATAATGGACGGATGTGCTACTCCGTCGACAAAACTCTGGAAATTTTTCTAAGTCCCCACCGCTAAGAGGAAACTTTTTCCGTATCGGTCCTAGACGATTTTCGACGTGATATCACTGTAATATAGACGGTTTCTAACAATATGTATCATAACACCAAAACTCGCTACAATTATTATTTATCGAGTTATTAGCAAAATAATGGACGGATGTGCTACTCCGTCGGACGTTCGACGAAAATTTTTCTAAGTCCCACCGCCAAGAGGGAAACTTTTTCCCTATCGGTCCTAGACGATTTTCGACGTGATATCACTGTAATATAGACGGTTTCTAACAATATATATCATAACACCAAACTCGCTACAATTATTATTTATCGAGTTATTAGCAAATAATGGACGGATGTGCTACTCCGTCGACAAAACTCTGGAAATTTTTCCAAGTCCCACCGCCAAGAGGAAACTTTTTCCCTATCGGTCCTAGACGATTTTCGACGTGATATCACTGTAATATAGACGGTTTCTAACAATATATATCATAACACCAAACTCGCTACAATTATTATTTATCGAGTTATTAGCAAATAATGGACGGATGTGCTACTCCGTCGACAAAACTCTGGAAATTTTTCTAAGTCCCACCGCCAAGAGGAAACTTTTTCCCTATCGGTCCTAGACGATTTTCGACGTGATATCACTGTAATATAGACGGTTTCTAACAATATATGTCATAACACCAAACTCGCTACAATTATTATTTATCGAGTTATTAGCAAATAATGGACGGATGTGCTACTCCGTCGACAAAACTCTGGAAATTTTTCTAAGTCCCACCGCTAAGAGGAAACTTTTTCCGTATCGGTCCTAGACGATTTTCGACGTGATATCACTGTAATATAGACGGTTTCTAACAATATATATCATAACACCAAACTCGCTACAATTATTATTTATCGAGTTATTAGCAAATAATGGACGGATGTACTACTCCGTCGGGACGTTCGACGAAAATTTTTCTAAGTCCCACCGCTAAGAGGGAAACTTTTTCCCTATCGGTCCCTAGACGATTTTCGACGTGATATCACTGTAATATAGACGGTTTCTAACAATATATATCATAACACCAAACTCGCTACAATTATTATTTTATCGAGTTATTAGCAAATAATGGACGGATGTGCTACTCCGTCGACAAAACTCTGGAAATTTTTCTAAGTCCCACCGCTAAGAGGAAACTTTTTCCGTATCGGTCCTAGACGATTTTCGACGTGATATCACTGTAATATAGACGGTTTCTAACAATATATATCATAACACCAAACTCGCTACAATTATTATTTATCGAGTTATTAGCAAATAATGGACGGATGTACTACTCCGTCGGACGTTCGACGAAAATTTTTCTAAGTCCCACCGCTAAGAGGAAACTTTTTCCCTATCGGTCCTAGACGATTTTCGACGTGATATCACTGTAATATAGACGGTTTCTAACAATATATGTCATAACACCAAACTCGCTACAATTATTATTTATCGAGTTATTAGCAAATAATGGACGGATGTGCTACTCCGTCGACAAAACTCTGGAAATTTTTCTAAGTCCCACCGCTAAGAGGAAACTTTTTCCGTATCGGTCCTAGACGATTTTCGACGTGATATCACTGTAATATAGACGGTTTCTAACAATATATATCATAACACCAAACTCGCTACAATTATTATTTATCGAGTTATTAGCAAATAATGGACGGATGTGCTACTCCGTCGACAAAACTCTGGAAATTTTTCTAAGTCCCACCGCCAAGAGGAAACTTTTTCCCTATCGGTCCTAGACGATTTTCGACGTGATAATCACTGTAATATAGACGGTTTCTAACAATATATATCATAACACCAAACTCGCTACAATTATTATTTATCGAGTTATTAGCAAATAATGGACGGATGTGCTACTCCGTCGACAAAACTCTGGAAATTTTTCTAAGTCCCACCGCTAAGAGGAAACTTTTTCCCGTAATCGGTCCTAGACGATTTTCGACGTGATATCACTGTAATATAGACGGTTTCTAACAATATGTATCATAACACCAAACTCGCTACAATTATTATTTATCGAGTTATTAGCAAATAATGGACGGATGTGCTTACTCCGTCGGACGTTCGACGAAAATTTTTTCTAAGTCCCACCGCCAAGAGGAAACTTTTTCCCTATCGGTCCTAGACGATTTTCGACGTGATATCACTGTAATATAGACGGTTTCTAACAATATATATCATAACACCAAACTCGCTACAATTATTATTTATCGAGTTATTAGCAAATAATGGACGGATGTGCTACTCCGTCGGACGTTCGACGAAAATTTTTCTAAGTCCCACCGCCAAGAGGAAACTTTTTCCCTATCGGTCCTAGACGATTTTCGACGTGATATCACTGTAATATAGACGGTTTCTAACAATATATATCATAACACCAAACTCGCTACAATTATTATTTATCGAGTTATTAGCAAATAATGGACGGATGTGCTACTCCGTCGACAAAACTCTGGAAATTTTTCTAAGTCCCACCGCCAAGAGGAAACTTTTTCCCTATCGGTCCTAGACGATTTTCGACGTGATATCACTGTAATATAGACGGTTTCTAACAATATATATCATAACACCAAACTCGCTACAATTATTATTTATCGAGTTATTAGCAAATAATGGACGGATGTGCTACTCCGTCGACAAAACTCTGGAAATTTTTCTAAGTCCCACCGCCAAGAGGAAACTTTTTCCCTATCGGTCCTAGACGATTTTCGACGTGATATCACTGTAATATAGACGGTTTCTAACAATATATATCATAACACCAAACTCGCTACAATTATTATTTATCGAGTTATTAGCAAATAATGGACGGATGTGCTACTCCGTCGGACGTTCGACGAAAATTTTTCTAAGTCCCACCGCCAAGAGGAAACTTTTTCCCTATCGGTCCTAGACGATTTTCGACGTGATATCACTGTAATATAGACGGTTTCTAACAATATATATCATAACACCAAACTCGCTACAATTATTATTTATCGAGTTATTAGCAAATAATGGACGGATGTGCTACTCCGTCGGACGTTCGACGAAAATTTTTCTAAGTCCCACCGCCAAGAGGAAACTTTTTCCCTATCGGTCCTAGACGATTTTCGACGTGATATCACTGTAATATAGACGGTTTCTAACAATATATATCATAACACCAAACTCGCTACAATTATTATTTATCGAGTTATTAGCAAATAATGGACGGATGTGCTACTCCGTCGACAAAACTCTGGAAATTTTTCCAAGTCCCACCGCCAAGAGGAAACTTTTTCCCTATCGGTCCTAGACGATTTTCGACGTGATATCACTGTAATATAGACGGTTTCTAACAATATATATCATAACACCAAACTCGCTACAATTATTATTTATCGAGTTATTAGCAAATAATGGACGGATGTGCTACTCCGTCGACAAAACTCTGGAAATTTTTCTAAGTCCCACCGCCAAGAGGAAACTTTTTCCCTATCGGTCCTAGACGATTTTCGACGTGATATCACTGTAATATAGACGGTTTCTAACAATATATGTCATAACACCAAACTCGCTACAATTATTATTTATCGAGTTATTAGCAAATAATGGACGGATGTGCTACTCCGTCGACAAAACTCTGGAAATTTTTCTAAGTCCCACCGCTAAGAGGAAACTTTTTCCGTATCGGTCCTAGACGATTTTCGACGTGATATCACTGTAATATAGACGGTTTCTAACAATATGTATCATAACACCAAACTCGCTACAATTATTATTTATCGAGTTATTAGCAAATAATGGACGGATGTGCTACTCCGTCGACAAAACTCTGGAAATTTTTCTAAGTCCCACCGCCAAGAGGAAACTTTTTCCCTATCGGTCCTAGACGATTTTCGACGTGATATCACTGTAATATAGACGGTTTCTAACAATATATGTCATAACACCAAACTCGCTACAATTATTATTTATCGAGTTATTAGCAAATAATGGACGGATGTGCTACTCCGTCGACAAAACTCTGGAAATTTTTCTAAGTCCCACCGCTAAGAGGAAACTTTTTCCGTATCGGTCCTAGACGATTTTCGACGTGATATCACTGTAATATAGACGGTTTCTAACAATATATATCATAACACCAAACTCGCTACAATTATTATTTATCGAGTTATTAGCAAATAATGGACGGATGTGCTACTCCGTCGACAAAACTCTGGAAATTTTTCTAAGTCCCACCGCCAAGAGGAAACTTTTTCCCTATCGGTCCTAGACGATTTTCGACGTGATATCACTGTAATATAGACGGTTTCTAACAATATATATCATAACACCAAACTCGCTACAATTATTATTTATCGAGTTATTAGCAAATAATGGACGGATGTGCTACTCCGTCGACAAAACTCTGGAAATTTTTCTAAGTCCCACCGCTAAGAGGAAACTTTTTCCGTATCGGTCCTAGACGATTTTCGACGTGATATCACTGTAATATAGACGGTTTCTAACAATATATGTCATAACACCAAACTCGCTACAATTATTATTTATCGAGTTATTAGCAAATAATGGACGGATGTGCTACTCCGTCGACAAAACTCTGGAAATTTTTCTAAGTCCCACCGCTAAGAGGAAACTTTTTCCGTATCGGTCCTAGACGATTTTCGACGTGATATCACTGTAATATAGACGGTTTCTAACAATATGTATCATAACACCAAACTCGCTACAATTATTATTTATCGAGTTATTAGCAAATAATGGACGGATGTGCTACTCCGTCGACAAAACTCTGGAAATTTTTCTAAGTCCCACCGCCAAGAGGAAACTTTTTCCCTATCGGTCCTAGACGATTTTCGACGTGATATCACTGTAATATAGACGGTTTCTAACAATATATATCATAACACCAAACTCGCTACAATTATTATTTATCGAGTTATTAGCAAATAATGGACGGATGTGCTACTCCGTCGACAAAACTCTGGAAATTTTTCTAAGTCCCACCGCCAAGAGGAAACTTTTTCCCTATCGGTCCTAGACGATTTTCGACGTGATATCACTGTAATATAGACGGTTTCTAACAATATATATCATAACACCAAACTCGCTACAATTATTATTTATCGAGTTATTAGCAAATAATGGACGGATGTGCTACTCCGTCGGACGTTCGACGAAAATTTTTCTAAGTCCCACCGCCAAGAGGAAACTTTTTCCCTATCGGTCCTAGACGATTTTCGACGTGATATCACTGTAATATAGACGGTTTCTAACAATATATATCATAACACCAAACTCGCTACAATTATTATTTATCGAGTTATTAGCAAATAATGGACGGATGTGCTACTCCGTCGACAAAACTCTGGAAATTTTTCTAAGTCCCACCGCCAAGAGGAAACTTTTTCCCTATCGGTCCTAGACGATTTTCGACGTGATATCACTGTAATATAGACGGTTTCTAACAATATATATCATAACACCAAACTCGCTACAATTATTATTTATCGAGTTATTAGCAAATAATGGACGGATGTGCTACTCCGTCGACAAAACTCTGGAAATTTTTCTAAGTCCCACCGCCAAGAGGAAACTTTTTCCCTATCGGTCCTAGACGATTTTCGACGTGATATCACTGTAATATAGACGGTTTCTAACAATATATATCATAACACCAAACTCGCTACAATTATTATTTATCGAGTTATTAGCAAATAATGGACGGATGTACTACTCCGTCGGACGTTCGACGAAAATTTTTCTAAGTCCCACCGCTAAGAGGAAACTTTTTCCCTATCGGTCCTAGACGATTTTCGACGTGATATCACTGTAATATAGACGGTTTCTAACAATATATATCATAACACCAAACTCGCTACAATTATTATTTATCGAGTTATTAGCAAATAATGGACGGATGTGCTACTCCGTCGACAAAACTCTGGAAATTTTTCTAAGTCCCACCGCTAAGAGGAAACTTTTTCCGTATCGGTCCTAGACGATTTTCGACGTGATATCACTGTAATATAGACGGTTTCTAACAATATATATCATAACACCAAACTCGCTACAATTATTATTTATCGAGTTATTAGCAAATAATGGACGGATGTACTACTCCGTCGGACGTTCGACGAAAATTTTTCTAAGTCCCACCGCTAAGAGGAAACTTTTTCCCTATCGGTCCTAGACGAT
>NW_027489543.1:22500-36463 GCF_050948215.1 Halictus rubicundus
TATACGTATATCTTGAACAAGACTTTCTTATAAATATCTTATCTTGTTCAGATATTTTACTTGTTTCAACTTTCTTATAAATATCTTATTGAAACAAGTTTCATACATTCGTTTCATATAATAACATGGTTTGACCAATCGTGGAGGCGCGTATAGCTCAGAACATCCATCTCTCGCGGAAGCACGTAACCACTGCGCTGGACAAAATCGACACAAGTGCCGAGGAAGCGCGGACAGGACGCATGCTGGACTGCGAGAAATCGATGCCATCCGCTCGCGCTGGGCATAAACGAAGTAGGACACCTCTATTATTTAACGAATTTTTCTCTTTATTCTGTCTTTAAAAGACAGAAATTTTTTTCTCTTTAATTCTATTTTCTCTTTTTCATACCTTAGTCGCTCGGACATAAGAGTCGATGCTCAGTTAGTACGAGTAAACACAAAAGTGAATACAAGTCACCAACCTCCACTAAGGGAAGGCTCGCCACATAAGGGCCATTCGGTCTAGGACACCGACCCGTGGCAATGCTGTGTAGAGAATAATTCGATACGAAGCACGGTACGAAACAGTCAAGACCGAAGTCTCGAGGCGCCCATGACTGCTTCTCGACCGAGATCGTAGAATAGCCACAGACGCGCGCTGCACCGACCGACTCGACCGAACCGTCGACTCTCTTATAGATACCGAACGGCCGGCCGGGACGCCGGCGCCGCGCGGTCAATAGCACGCGCGCTTATGGCCGCAAACCGCCGCGGCAACAGACCTCCCGGCGGGGCTGTTGGAACTTAGAGCGAAAAAAGTATAAAAATTTTTTTCACAAAATATAATAAATTTTAACATTTCTATATTATTTTACACAAAATAACCAACTTTTCATAATTCACCGAACTTTGAAAATTTTTCTAAGTCCCACAAATAAGAGGAAAATTTTTAAGTATCGGTCCTAGACGATTTTCGACGTGATATCACTGTAATATAGACGGTTTCTAACAATATGTATCATAACACCAAACTCGCTACAATTATTATTTATCGAGTTATTAGCAAATAATGGACGGATGTGCTACTCCGTCGGACGTTCGACGAAAATTTTTCTAAGTCCCACCGCCAAGAGGAAACTTTTTCCCTATCGGTCCTAGACGATTTTCGACGTGATATCACTGTAATATAGACGGTTTCTAACAATATATATCATAACACCAAACTCGCTACAATTATTATTTATCGAGTTATTAGCAAATAATGGACGGATGTGCTACTCCGTCGACAAAACTCTGGAAATTTTTCTAAGTCCCACCGCTAAGAGGAAACTTTTTCCGTATCGGTCCTAGACGATTTTCGACGTGATATCACTGTAATATAGACGGTTTCTAACAATATATGTCATAACACCAAACTCGCTACAATTATTATTTATCGAGTTATTAGCAAATAATGGACGGATGTGCTACTCCGTCGACAAAACTCTGGAAATTTTTCTAAGTCCCACCGCTAAGAGGAAACTTTTTCCGTATCGGTCCTAGACGATTTTCGACGTGATATCACTGTAATATAGACGGTTTCTAACAATATGTATCATAACACCAAACTCGCTACAATTATTATTTATCGAGTTATTAGCAAATAATGGACGGATGTGCTACTCCGTCGACAAAACTCTGGAAATTTTTCTAAGTCCCACCGCCAAGAGGAAACTTTTTCCCTATCGGTCCTAGACGATTTTCGACGTGATATCACTGTAATATAGACGGTTTCTAACAATATATATCATAACACCAAACTCGCTACAATTATTATTTATCGAGTTATTAGCAAATAATGGACGGATGTGCTACTCCGTCGACAAAACTCTGGAAATTTTTCTAAGTCCCACCGCCAAGAGGAAACTTTTTCCCTATCGGTCCTAGACGATTTTCGACGTGATATCACTGTAATATAGACGGTTTCTAACAATATATATCATAACACCAAACTCGCTACAATTATTATTTATCGAGTTATTAGCAAATAATGGACGGATGTGCTACTCCGTCGGACGTTCGACGAAAATTTTTCTAAGTCCCACCGCCAAGAGGAAACTTTTTCCCTATCGGTCCTAGACGATTTTCGACGTGATATCACTGTAATATAGACGGTTTCTAACAATATATATCATAACACCAAACTCGCTACAATTATTATTTATCGAGTTATTAGCAAATAATGGACGGATGTGCTACTCCGTCGACAAAACTCTGGAAATTTTTCTAAGTCCCACCGCCAAGAGGAAACTTTTTCCCTATCGGTCCTAGACGATTTTCGACGTGATATCACTGTAATATAGACGGTTTCTAACAATATATATCATAACACCAAACTCGCTACAATTATTATTTATCGAGTTATTAGCAAATAATGGACGGATGTGCTACTCCGTCGACAAAACTCTGGAAATTTTTCTAAGTCCCACCGCCAAGAGGAAACTTTTTCCCTATCGGTCCTAGACGATTTTCGACGTGATATCACTGTAATATAGACGGTTTCTAACAATATATATCATAACACCAAACTCGCTACAATTATTATTTATCGAGTTATTAGCAAATAATGGACGGATGTGCTACTCCGTCGGACGTTCGACGAAAATTTTTCTAAGTCCCACCGCCAAGAGGAAACTTTTTCCCTATCGGTCCTAGACGATTTTCGACGTGATATCACTGTAATATAGACGGTTTCTAACAATATATATCATAACACCAAACTCGCTACAATTATTATTTATCGAGTTATTAGCAAATAATGGACGGATGTGCTACTCCGTCGACAAAACTCTGGAAATTTTTCCAAGTCCCACCGCCAAGAGGAAACTTTTTCCCTATCGGTCCTAGACGATTTTCGACGTGATATCACTGTAATATAGACGGTTTCTAACAATATATATCATAACACCAAACTCGCTACAATTATTATTTATCGAGTTATTAGCAAATAATGGACGGATGTGCTACTCCGTCGGACGTTCGACGAAAATTTTTCTAAGTCCCACCGCCAAGAGGAAACTTTTTCCCTATCGGTCCTAGACGATTTTCGACGTGATATCACTGTAATATAGACGGTTTCTAACAATATATATCATAACACCAAACTCGCTACAATTATTATTTATCGAGTTATTAGCAAATAATGGACGGATGTGCTACTCCGTCGACAAAACTCTGGAAATTTTTCTAAGTCCCACCGCCAAGAGGAAACTTTTTCCCTATCGGTCCTAGACGATTTTCGACGTGATATCACTGTAATATAGACGGTTTCTAACAATATATATCATAACACCAAACTCGCTACAATTATTATTTATCGAGTTATTAGCAAATAATGGACGGATGTACTACTCCGTCGGACGTTCGACGAAAATTTTTCTAAGTCCCACCGCCAAGAGGAAACTTTTTCCCTATCGGTCCTAGACGATTTTCGACGTGATATCACTGTAATATAGACGGTTTCTAACAATATATATCATAACACCAAACTCGCTACAATTATTATTTATCGAGTTATTAGCAAATAATGGACGGATGTGCTACTCCGTCGACAAAACTCTGGAAATTTTTCTAAGTCCCACCGCCAAGAGGAAACTTTTTCCCTATCGGTCCTAGACGATTTTCGACGTGATATCACTGTAATATAGACGGTTTCTAACAATATATATCATAACACCAAACTCGCTACAATTATTATTTATCGAGTTATTAGCAAATAATGGACGGATGTGCTACTCCGTCGACAAAACTCTGGAAATTTTTCTAAGTCCCACCGCCAAGAGGAAACTTTTTCCCTATCGGTCCTAGACGATTTTCGACGTGATATCACTGTAATATAGACGGTTTCTAACAATATATATCATAACACCAAACTCGCTACAATTATTATTTATCGAGTTATTAGCAAATAATGGACGGATGTGCTACTCCGTCGGACGTTCGACGAAAATTTTTCTAAGTCCCACCGCCAAGAGGAAACTTTTTCCCTATCGGTCCTAGACGATTTTCGACGTGATATCACTGTAATATAGACGGTTTCTAACAATATATATCATAACACCAAACTCGCTACAATTATTATTTATCGAGTTATTAGCAAATAATGGACGGATGTGCTACTCCGTCGACAAAACTCTGGAAATTTTTCCAAGTCCCACCGCCAAGAGGAAACTTTTTCCCTATCGGTCCTAGACGATTTTCGACGTGATATCACTGTAATATAGACGGTTTCTAACAATATATATCATAACACCAAACTCGCTACAATTATTATTTATCGAGTTATTAGCAAATAATGGACGGATGTGCTACTCCGTCGGACGTTCGACGAAAATTTTTCTAAGTCCCACCGCCAAGAGGAAACTTTTTCCCTATCGGTCCTAGACGATTTTCGACGTGATATCACTGTAATATAGACGGTTTCTAACAATATATATCATAACACCAAACTCGCTACAATTATTATTTATCGAGTTATTAGCAAATAATGGACGGATGTGCTACTCCGTCGACAAAACTCTGGAAATTTTTCTAAGTCCCACCGCCAAGAGGAAACTTTTTCCCTATCGGTCCTAGACGATTTTCGACGTGATATCACTGTAATATAGACGGTTTCTAACAATATATATCATAACACCAAACTCGCTACAATTATTATTTATCGAGTTATTAGCAAATAATGGACGGATGTACTACTCCGTCGGACGTTCGACGAAAATTTTTCTAAGTCCCACCGCCAAGAGGAAACTTTTTCCCTATCGGTCCTAGACGATTTTCGACGTGATATCACTGTAATATAGACGGTTTCTAACAATATATATCATAACACCAAACTCGCTACAATTATTATTTATCGAGTTATTAGCAAATAATGGACGGATGTGCTACTCCGTCGACAAAACTCTGGAAATTTTTCTAAGTCCCACCGCCAAGAGGAAACTTTTTCCCTATCGGTCCTAGACGATTTTCGACGTGATATCACTGTAATATAGACGGTTTCTAACAATATATATCATAACACCAAACTCGCTACAATTATTATTTATCGAGTTATTAGCAAATAATGGACGGATGTGCTACTCCGTCGACAAAACTCTGGAAATTTTTCTAAGTCCCACCGCCAAGAGGAAACTTTTTCCCTATCGGTCCTAGACGATTTTCGACGTGATATCACTGTAATATAGACGGTTTCTAACAATATATATCATAACACCAAACTCGCTACAATTATTATTTATCGAGTTATTAGCAAATAATGGACGGATGTGCTACTCCGTCGGACGTTCGACGAAAATTTTTCTAAGTCCCACCGCCAAGAGGAAACTTTTTCCCTATCGGTCCTAGACGATTTTCGACGTGATATCACTGTAATATAGACGGTTTCTAACAATATATATCATAACACCAAACTCGCTACAATTATTATTTATCGAGTTATTAGCAAATAATGGACGGATGTGCTACTCCGTCGACAAAACTCTGGAAATTTTTCCAAGTCCCACCGCCAAGAGGAAACTTTTTCCCTATCGGTCCTAGACGATTTTCGACGTGATATCACTGTAATATAGACGGTTTCTAACAATATATATCATAACACCAAACTCGCTACAATTATTATTTATCGAGTTATTAGCAAATAATGGACGGATGTGCTACTCCGTCGACAAAACTCTGGAAATTTTTCTAAGTCCCACCGCCAAGAGGAAACTTTTTCCCTATCGGTCCTAGACGATTTTCGACGTGATATCACTGTAATATAGACGGTTTCTAACAATATATGTCATAACACCAAACTCGCTACAATTATTATTTATCGAGTTATTAGCAAATAATGGACGGATGTGCTACTCCGTCGACAAAACTCTGGAAATTTTTCTAAGTCCCACCGCTAAGAGGAAACTTTTTCCGTATCGGTCCTAGACGATTTTCGACGTGATATCACTGTAATATAGACGGTTTCTAACAATATGTATCATAACACCAAACTCGCTACAATTATTATTTATCGAGTTATTAGCAAATAATGGACGGATGTGCTACTCCGTCGGACGTTCGACGAAAATTTTTCTAAGTCCCACCGCCAAGAGGAAACTTTTTCCCTATCGGTCCTAGACGATTTTCGACGTGATATCACTGTAATATAGACGGTTTCTAACAATATATATCATAACACCAAACTCGCTACAATTATTATTTATCGAGTTATTAGCAAATAATGGACGGATGTACTACTCCGTCGGACGTTCGACGAAAATTTTTCTAAGTCCCACCGCTAAGAGGAAACTTTTTCCGTATCGGTCCTAGACGATTTTCGACGTGATATCACTGTAATATAGACGGTTTCTAACAATATATATCATAACACCAAACTCGCTACAATTATTATTTATCGAGTTATTAGCAAATAATGGACGGATGTACTACTCCGTCGGACGTTCGACGAAAATTTTTCTAAGTCCCACCGCTAAGAGGAAACTTTTTCCCTATCGGCCCTAGACGATTTTCGACGTGATATCACTGTAATATAGACGGTTTCTAACAATATATATCATAACACCAAACTCGCTACAATTATTATTTATCGAGTTATTAGCAAATAATGGACGGATGTGCTACTCCGTCGACAAAACTCTGGAAATTTTTCTAAGTCCCACCGCTAAGAGGAAACTTTTTCCGTATCGGTCCTAGACGATTTTCGACGTGATATCACTGTAATATAGACGGTTTCTAACAATATATATCATAACACCAAACTCGCTACAATTATTATTTATCGAGTTATTAGCAAATAATGGACGGATGTACTACTCCGTCGGACGTTCGACGAAAATTTTTCTAAGTCCCACCGCCAAGAGGAAACTTTTTCCCTATCGGTCCTAGACGATTTTCGACGTGATATCACTGTAATATAGACGGTTTCTAACAATATATATCATAACACCAAACTCGCTACAATTATTATTTATCGAGTTATTAGCAAATAATGGACGGATGTGCTACTCCGTCGACAAAACTCTGGAAATTTTTCTAAGTCCCACCGCCAAGAGGAAACTTTTTCCCTATCGGTCCTAGACGATTTTCGACGTGATATCACTGTAATATAGACGGTTTCTAACAATATATGTCATAACACCAAACTCGCTACAATTATTATTTATCGAGTTATTAGCAAATAATGGACGGATGTGCTACTCCGTCGACAAAACTCTGGAAATTTTTCTAAGTCCCACCGCTAAGAGGAAACTTTTTCCGTATCGGTCCTAGACGATTTTCGACGTGATATCACTGTAATATAGACGGTTTCTAACAATATGTATCATAACACCAAACTCGCTACAATTATTATTTATCGAGTTATTAGCAAATAATGGACGGATGTGCTACTCCGTCGGACGTTCGACGAAAATTTTTCTAAGTCCCACCGCCAAGAGGAAACTTTTTCCCTATCGGTCCTAGACGATTTTCGACGTGATATCACTGTAATATAGACGGTTTCTAACAATATATATCATAACACCAAACTCGCTACAATTATTATTTATCGAGTTATTAGCAAATAATGGACGGATGTGCTACTCCGTCGACAAAACTCTGGAAATTTTTCCAAGTCCCACCGCCAAGAGGAAACTTTTTCCCTATCGGTCCTAGACGATTTTCGACGTGATATCACTGTAATATAGACGGTTTCTAACAATATATATCATAACACCAAACTCGCTACAATTATTATTTATCGAGTTATTAGCAAATAATGGACGGATGTGCTACTCCGTCGACAAAACTCTGGAAATTTTTCTAAGTCCCACCGCCAAGAGGAAACTTTTTCCCTATCGGTCCTAGACGATTTTCGACGTGATATCACTGTAATATAGACGGTTTCTAACAATATATGTCATAACACCAAACTCGCTACAATTATTATTTATCGAGTTATTAGCAAATAATGGACGGATGTGCTACTCCGTCGACAAAACTCTGGAAATTTTTCTAAGTCCCACCGCTAAGAGGAAACTTTTTCCGTATCGGTCCTAGACGATTTTCGACGTGATATCACTGTAATATAGACGGTTTCTAACAATATATATCATAACACCAAACTCGCTACAATTATTATTTATCGAGTTATTAGCAAATAATGGACGGATGTACTACTCCGTCGGACGTTCGACGAAAATTTTTCTAAGTCCCACCGCTAAGAGGAAACTTTTTCCCTATCGGTCCTAGACGATTTTCGACGTGATATCACTGTAATATAGACGGTTTCTAACAATATATATCATAACACCAAACTCGCTACAATTATTATTTATCGAGTTATTAGCAAATAATGGACGGATGTGCTACTCCGTCGACAAAACTCTGGAAATTTTTCTAAGTCCCACCGCTAAGAGGAAACTTTTTCCGTATCGGTCCTAGACGATTTTCGACGTGATATCACTGTAATATAGACGGTTTCTAACAATATATATCATAACACCAAACTCGCTACAATTATTATTTATCGAGTTATTAGCAAATAATGGACGGATGTACTACTCCGTCGGACGTTCGACGAAAATTTTTCTAAGTCCCACCGCTAAGAGGAAACTTTTTCCCTATCGGTCCTAGACGATTTTCGACGTGATATCACTGTAATATAGACGGTTTCTAACAATATATGTCATAACACCAAACTCGCTACAATTATTATTTATCGAGTTATTAGCAAATAATGGACGGATGTGCTACTCCGTCGACAAAACTCTGGAAATTTTTCTAAGTCCCACCGCTAAGAGGAAACTTTTTCCGTATCGGTCCTAGACGATTTTCGACGTGATATCACTGTAATATAGACGGTTTCTAACAATATATATCATAACACCAAACTCGCTACAATTATTATTTATCGAGTTATTAGCAAATAATGGACGGATGTGCTACTCCGTCGGACGTTCGACGAAAATTTTTCTAAGTCCCACCGCCAAGAGGAAACTTTTTCCCTATCGGTCCTAGACGATTTTCGACGTGATATCACTGTAATATAGACGGTTTCTAACAATATATATCATAACACCAAACTCGCTACAATTATTATTTATCGAGTTATTAGCAAATAATGGACGGATGTGCTACTCCGTCGACAAAACTCTGGAAATTTTTCCAAGTCCCACCGCCAAGAGGAAACTTTTTCCCTATCGGTCCTAGACGATTTTCGACGTGATATCACTGTAATATAGACGGTTTCTAACAATATATATCATAACACCAAACTCGCTACAATTATTATTTATCGAGTTATTAGCAAATAATGGACGGATGTGCTACTCCGTCGGACGTTCGACGAAAATTTTTCTAAGTCCCACCGCCAAGAGGAAACTTTTTCCCTATCGGTCCTAGACGATTTTCGACGTGATATCACTGTAATATAGACGGTTTCTAACAATATATATCATAACACCAAACTCGCTACAATTATTATTTATCGAGTTATTAGCAAATAATGGACGGATGTGCTACTCCGTCGACAAAACTCTGGAAATTTTTCTAAGTCCCACCGCCAAGAGGAAACTTTTTCCCTATCGGTCCTAGACGATTTTCGACGTGATATCACTGTAATATAGACGGTTTCTAACAATATATATCATAACACCAAACTCGCTACAATTATTATTTATCGAGTTATTAGCAAATAATGGACGGATGTACTACTCCGTCGGACGTTCGACGAAAATTTTTCTAAGTCCCACCGCCAAGAGGAAACTTTTTCCCTATCGGTCCTAGACGATTTTCGACGTGATATCACTGTAATATAGACGGTTTCTAACAATATATATCATAACACCAAACTCGCTACAATTATTATTTATCGAGTTATTAGCAAATAATGGACGGATGTGCTACTCCGTCGACAAAACTCTGGAAATTTTTCTAAGTCCCACCGCCAAGAGGAAACTTTTTCCCTATCGGTCCTAGACGATTTTCGACGTGATATCACTGTAATATAGACGGTTTCTAACAATATATATCATAACACCAAACTCGCTACAATTATTATTTATCGAGTTATTAGCAAATAATGGACGGATGTGCTACTCCGTCGACAAAACTCTGGAAATTTTTCTAAGTCCCACCGCCAAGAGGAAACTTTTTCCCTATCGGTCCTAGACGATTTTCGACGTGATATCACTGTAATATAGACGGTTTCTAACAATATATATCATAACACCAAACTCGCTACAATTATTATTTATCGAGTTATTAGCAAATAATGGACGGATGTGCTACTCCGTCGGACGTTCGACGAAAATTTTTCTAAGTCCCACCGCCAAGAGGAAACTTTTTCCCTATCGGTCCTAGACGATTTTCGACGTGATATCACTGTAATATAGACGGTTTCTAACAATATATATCATAACACCAAACTCGCTACAATTATTATTTATCGAGTTATTAGCAAATAATGGACGGATGTGCTACTCCGTCGACAAAACTCTGGAAATTTTTCCAAGTCCCACCGCCAAGAGGAAACTTTTTCCCTATCGGTCCTAGACGATTTTCGACGTGATATCACTGTAATATAGACGGTTTCTAACAATATATATCATAACACCAAACTCGCTACAATTATTATTTATCGAGTTATTAGCAAATAATGGACGGATGTGCTACTCCGTCGACAAAACTCTGGAAATTTTTCTAAGTCCCACCGCCAAGAGGAAACTTTTTCCCTATCGGTCCTAGACGATTTTCGACGTGATATCACTGTAATATAGACGGTTTCTAACAATATATGTCATAACACCAAACTCGCTACAATTATTATTTATCGAGTTATTAGCAAATAATGGACGGATGTGCTACTCCGTCGACAAAACTCTGGAAATTTTTCTAAGTCCCACCGCTAAGAGGAAACTTTTTCCGTATCGGTCCTAGACGATTTTCGACGTGATATCACTGTAATATAGACGGTTTCTAACAATATGTATCATAACACCAAACTCGCTACAATTATTATTTATCGAGTTATTAGCAAATAATGGACGGATGTGCTACTCCGTCGGACGTTCGACGAAAATTTTTCTAAGTCCCACCGCCAAGAGGAAACTTTTTCCCTATCGGTCCTAGACGATTTTCGACGTGATATCACTGTAATATAGACGGTTTCTAACAATATATATCATAACACCAAACTCGCTACAATTATTATTTATCGAGTTATTAGCAAATAATGGACGGATGTGCTACTCCGTCGACAAAACTCTGGAAATTTTTCTAAGTCCCACCGCCAAGAGGAAACTTTTTCCCTATCGGTCCTAGACGATTTTCGACGTGATATCACTGTAATATAGACGGTTTCTAACAATATATATCATAACACCAAACTCGCTACAATTATTATTTATCGAGTTATTAGCAAATAATGGACGGATGTACTACTCCGTCGGACGTTCGACGAAAATTTTTCTAAGTCCCACCGCCAAGAGGAAACTTTTTCCCTATCGGTCCTAGACGATTTTCGACGTGATATCACTGTAATATAGACGGTTTCTAACAATATATATCATAACACCAAACTCGCTACAATTATTATTTATCGAGTTATTAGCAAATAATGGACGGATGTGCTACTCCGTCGACAAAACTCTGGAAATTTTTCTAAGTCCCACCGCCAAGAGGAAACTTTTTCCCTATCGGTCCTAGACGATTTTCGACGTGATATCACTGTAATATAGACGGTTTCTAACAATATATATCATAACACCAAACTCGCTACAATTATTATTTATCGAGTTATTAGCAAATAATGGACGGATGTGCTACTCCGTCGACAAAACTCTGGAAATTTTTCTAAGTCCCACCGCCAAGAGGAAACTTTTTCCCTATCGGTCCTAGACGATTTTCGACGTGATATCACTGTAATATAGACGGTTTCTAACAATATATATCATAACACCAAACTCGCTACAATTATTATTTATCGAGTTATTAGCAAATAATGGACGGATGTGCTACTCCGTCGGACGTTCGACGAAAATTTTTCTAAGTCCCACCGCCAAGAGGAAACTTTTTCCCTATCGGTCCTAGACGATTTTCGACGTGATATCACTGTAATATAGACGGTTTCTAACAATATATATCATAACACCAAACTCGCTACAATTATTATTTATCGAGTTATTAGCAAATAATGGACGGATGTGCTACTCCGTCGACAAAACTCTGGAAATTTTTCCAAGTCCCACCGCCAAGAGGAAACTTTTTCCCTATCGGTCCTAGACGATTTTCGACGTGATATCACTGTAATATAGACGGTTTCTAACAATATATATCATAACACCAAACTCGCTACAATTATTATTTATCGAGTTATTAGCAAATAATGGACGGATGTGCTACTCCGTCGACAAAACTCTGGAAATTTTTCTAAGTCCCACCGCCAAGAGGAAACTTTTTCCCTATCGGTCCTAGACGATTTTCGACGTGATATCACTGTAATATAGACGGTTTCTAACAATATATGTCATAACACCAAACTCGCTACAATTATTATTTATCGAGTTATTAGCAAATAATGGACGGATGTGCTACTCCGTCGACAAAACTCTGGAAATTTTTCTAAGTCCCACCGCTAAGAGGAAACTTTTTCCGTATCGGTCCTAGACGATTTTCGACGTGATATCACTGTAATATAGACGGTTTCTAACAATATGTATCATAACACCAAACTCGCTACAATTATTATTTATCGAGTTATTAGCAAATAATGGACGGATGTGCTACTCCGTCGGACGTTCGACGAAAATTTTTCTAAGTCCCACCGCCAAGAGGAAACTTTTTCCCTATCGGTCCTAGACGATTTTCGACGTGATATCACTGTAATATAGACGGTTTCTAACAATATATATCATAACACCAAACTCGCTACAATTATTATTTATCGAGTTATTAGCAAATAATGGACGGATGTACTACTCCGTCGGACGTTCGACGAAAATTTTTCTAAGTCCCACCGCTAAGAGGAAACTTTTTCCGTATCGGTCCTAGACGATTTTCGACGTGATATCACTGTAATATAGACGGTTTCTAACAATATATATCATAACACCAAACTCGCTACAATTATTATTTATCGAGTTATTAGCAAATAATGGACGGATGTACTACTCCGTCGGACGTTCGACGAAAATTTTTCTAAGTCCCACCGCTAAGAGGAAACTTTTTCCCTATCGGTCCTAGACGATTTTCGACGTGATATCACTGTAATATAGACGGTTTCTAACAATATATATCATAACACCAAACTCGCTACAATTATTATTTATCGAGTTATTAGCAAATAATGGACGGATGTGCTACTCCGTCGACAAAACTCTGGAAATTTTTCTAAGTCCCACCGCTAAGAGGAAACTTTTTCCGTATCGGTCCTAGACGATTTTCGACGTGATATCACTGTAATATAGACGGTTTCTAACAATATATATCATAACACCAAACTCGCTACAATTATTATTTATCGAGTTATTAGCAAATAATGGACGGATGTACTACTCCGTCGGACGTTCGACGAAAATTTTTCTAAGTCCCACCGCTAAGAGGAAACTTTTTCCCTATCGGTCCTAGACGATTTTCGACGTGATATCACTGTAATATAGACGGTTTCTAACAATATATATCATAACACCAAACTCGCTACAATTATTATTTATCGAGTTATTAGCAAATAATGGACGGATGTGCTACTCCGTCGACAAAACTCTGGAAATTTTTCTAAGTCCCACCGCTAAGAGGAAACTTTTTCCGTATCGGTCCTAGACGATTTTCGACGTGATATCACTGTAATATAGACGGTTTCTAACAATATATATCATAACACCAAACTCGCTACAATTATTATTTATCGAGTTATTAGCAAATAATGGACGGATGTGCTACTCCGTCGACAAAACTCTGGAAATTTTTCTAA
>NW_027489544.1:0-36415 GCF_050948215.1 Halictus rubicundus
TAGGATAGAGGATAGGATAGGATAGAGGATAGGATAGGATAGAGGATAGGATAGGATAGAGGATAGGATAGGATAGAGGATAGGATAGGATAGAGGATAGAGGATAGAGGATAGAGGATAGAGGATAGAGGATAGAGGATAGAGGATAGAGGATAGAGGATAGGATAGGATAGAGGATAGGATAGGATAGAGGATAGGATAGGATAGAGGATAGGAAAGGATAGAGGATAGGATAGAGGATAGGATAGGATAGAGGATAGGATAGGATAGAGGATAGGATAGGATAGAGGATAGGATATGATAGAGGATAGGATAGGATAGAGGATAGGATACGATAGAGGATAGGATAGAGGATAGGATAGAGGATAGGATAGAGGATAGGTTAAGATACAGGATAGGATAGGATAGAGGATATGATAGGATAGATGATCGGATAGAGGATAGGATAGGATAGAGGATAGGATAGGAAAGAGGGTAGGATAGGATAGAAGATAGGATAGGATAGAGGATAGGATAAGATAGAGGATCTGATAGAGGATAGGATAGGATGGAGGATAGGATAGGATAGAGCATAGGATAGGATAGAGGTTAGTATAGGATAGAGGATAGGATAGAATAGAGGATAGGATAGGATAAAGGATAGGATAGGATAGAGGATAGGATAGAGGATAGGATAGGATAGAGGATAGGATAGGATAGAGGATAGGATAGGATAGAGGATAGGATAGGATAGAGGATAGGACAGGATAGAGGATAGGATAGGTAATTGGATAGGATAGAGTATAGGATAAGGTAGGTGATAGGATAGGATAGAGGATATAATAGGATAGAGGATAGGATAGGATAGAGGATAGGATAGGATAGAGGATAGGATAGGATAAAGCATAGGATAGGATAGAGGATAGGATAGGATTGAGGATAGGATAGGATAGAGGATATAATAGGATTGAGGAAAGGATAGGATAGAGGATAGGATAGGATAGAGGATAGGATAGGATAGGGGATGGGATAGGAAAGAGGGTAGGATAGGATAGAGGATAGGATAGGATAGAGGATACGATAGGATAGAGGATAGGATAGGATAGAGGATAGGATAGGATAGAGGATAGGATAGGATAGAGGATAGGATAGGATAGAGGATAGGATAGGATAGAGGATAGGATAGGATAGAGGATAGGATAGGATAGAGGATAGGATAGGATAGAGGATAGAGGATAGAGGATAGAGGATAGAGGATAGAGGATAGAGGATAGAGGATAGAGGATAGAGGATAGGATAGGATAGAGGATAGGATAGGATAGAGGATAGGATAGGATAGAGGATAGGAAAGGATAGAGGATAGGATAGAGGATAGGATAGGATAGAGGATAGGATAGGATAGAGGATAGGATAGGATAGAGGATAGGATATGATAGAGGATAGGATAGGATAGAGGATAGGATACGATAGAGGATAGGATAGAGGATAGGATAGAGGATAGGATAGAGGATAGGTTAAGATACAGGATAGGATAGGATAGAGGATATGATAGGATAGATGATCGGATAGAGGATAGGATAGGATAGAGGATAGGATAGGAAAGAGGGTAGGATAGGATAGAAGATAGGATAGGATAGAGGATAGGATAAGATAGAGGATCTGATAGAGGATAGGATAGGATGGAGGATAGGATAGGATAGAGCATAGGATAGGATAGAGGTTAATATAGGATAGAGGATAGGATAGAATAGAGGATAGGATAGGATAAAGGATAGGATAGGATAGAGGATAGGATAGGATAGAGGATAGAGGATAGGATAGGATAGAGGATAGGATAGGATAGAGGATAGAGGATAGGATAGGATAGAGGATAATATAGGATAGAGGATAGGATAGGATAGAGGATAGGATAGGATAGAGGATAGGATAGGAAAGAGGGTAGGATAGGATAGAAGATAGGATAGGATAGGGGATAGGATAAGATAGAGGATCTGATAGAGGATAGGATAGGATGGAGGATAGGATAGGATAGAGCATAGGATAGGATAGAGGTTAGTATAGGATAGAGGATAGGATAGAATAGAGGATAGGATAGGATAAAGGATAGGATAGGATAGAGGATAGGATAGGATAGGATAGAGGATAGGATAGGATAGAGGATAATATAGGATAGAGGATAGGATAGGATAGAGGATAGGATAGGATAGAAGATAGGATAGGATAGAGGATAGGATAGGATAGAGGATAGGATAGGATAGAGGATAGGATAGGATAGAGGATAGGATAGGATAGAGGATATAATAGGATTGAGGAAAGGATAGGATAGAGGATAGGATAGGATAGAGGATAGGATAGGATAGAGGATATGATAGGATAGATGATCGGATAGAGGATAGGATAGGATAGAGGATAGGATAGGAAAGAGGGTAGGATAGGATAGAAGATAGGATAGGATAGAGGATAGGATAAGATAGAGGATCTGATAGAGGATAGGATAGGATGGAGGATAGGATAGGATAGAGCATAGGATAGGATAGAGGTTAGTATAGGATAGAGGATAGGATAGAATAGAGGATAGGATAGGATAAAGGATAGGACAGGATAGAGGATAGGATAGGTAATTGGATAGGATAGAGTATAGGATAAGGTAGATGATAGGATAGGATAGAGGATATAATAGGATAGAGGATAGGATAGGATAGAGGATAGGATAGGATAGAGGATAGGATAGGATAAAGCATAGGATAGGATAGAGGATAGGATAGGATTGAGGATAGGATAGGATAGAGGATATAATAGGATTGAGGAAAGGATAGGATAGAGGATAGGATAGGATAGAGGATAGGATAGGATAGAGGATGGGATAGGAAAGAGGGTAGGATAGGATAGAGGATAGGATAGGATAGAGGATAGGATAGGATAGAGGATAGGATAGGATAGAGGATAGGATAGGATAGAGGATCGGATAGAGGATAGGATAGGATAGAGGATAGGATAGGATAGAGGATAGGATAGGATAGAGGATATAATAGGATTGAGGAAAGGATAGGATAGAGGATAGGATAGGATAGAGGATAGGATAGGATAGAGGATAGGATAGGATAGAGGATAGGATAGGATAGGATAGAGGATAGGATAGGATAGAGGATAGGATAGGATAGAGGATAGGATAGGATAGAGGATCGGATAGAGGATAGGATAGGATAGAGGATAGGATAGGATAGAGGATAGTATAGGATAGAGGATAGGATAGAATAGAGGATAGGATAGAATAGGGGATAGGATTGGATAGAGGATAGGATAGGATAGAGAATAGGATAGGATAGAGGATATAATAGGATTGAGGAAAGGATAGGATAGAGGATAGGATAGGATAGAGGATAGGATAGGAAAGAGGATAGGACAGGATAGAGGATAGGATAGGATAGAGGATAGGATAGGATAGAGGATAGGATAGGATAGAGGATAGGATAGGATAGAGGATAGGATAGGATAGAGGATAGGATAGGATAGAGGATAGGATAGGATAGAGGATAGGATAGGATAGAGGATAGGATAGAGGATAGGATAGGATAGAGGATAGGATAGGATAGAGGATAGGATAGGATAGAGGATAGGATAGGATAGAGGATAGGACAGGATAGAGGATAGGATAGGTAATTGGATAGGATAGAGTATAGGATAAGGTAGATGATAGGATAGGATAGAGGATATAATAGGATAGAGGATAGGATAGGATAGAGGATAGGATAGGATAGAGGATAGGATAGGATAAAGCATAGGATAGGATAGAGGATAGGATAGGATTGAGGATAGGATAGGATAGAGGATATAATAGGATTGAGGAAAGGATAGGATAGAGGATAGGATAGGATAGAGGATAGGATAGGATAGAGGATGGGATAGGAAAGAGGGTAGGATAGGATAGAGGATAGGATAGGATAGAGGATAGGATAGGATAGAGGATAGGATAGGATAGAGGATAGGATAGGATAGAGGATAGGATAGGATAGAGGATCGGATAGAGGATAGAGGATAGGATAGGATAGAGGATAGGATAGGATAGAGGATAGGATAGGATAGAGGATAGGAGAGGATAGAGGATCGGATAGAGGATAGGATAGGATAGAGGATAGGATAGGATAGAGGATAGTATAGGATAGAGGATAGGATAGAATAGAGGATAGGATAGAATAGGGGATAGGATTGGATAGAGGATAGGATAGGATAGAGAATAGGATAGGATAGAGGATATAATAGGATTGAGGAAAGGATAGGATAGAGGATAGGATAGGATAGAGGATAGGATAGGAAAGAGGATAGGACAGGATAGAGGATAGGATAGGATAGAGGATAGGATAGGATAGAGGATAGGATAGGATAGAGGATAGAGTATAGGATAGAGGATAGGATTGAGGGTAGGATAGAGGATCGGATAGAGGATAGGATAGGATAGAGGAAAGGATATAATAGAGGATAGGATAGGTAATTGGATAGGATAGAGGATAGGATCAGGTAGAGGATAGTATAGGATAGAGGATAGGATAGGATAGAGGATAGGATCGGATAAAGGATAGGATAGGATAGAGGATAGGATAGGATAGAGGATAGGATAGGATAGAGGATAGGATAGGATAGAGGATAGGATAGGATAGAGGATAGAGGATAGAGGATAGAGGATAGAGGATAGAGGATAGGATAGGATAGAGGATAGGATAGGATAGAGGATAGGATAGGATAGAGGATAGGAAAGGATAGAGGATAGGATAGAGGATAGGATAGGATAGAGGATAGGATAGGATAGAGGATAGGATAGGATAGAGGATAGGATATGATAGAGGATAGGATAGGATAGAGGATAGGATACGATAGAGGATAGGATAGAGGATAGGATAGAGGATAGGATAGAGGATAGGTTAAGATACAGGATAGGATAGGATAGAGGATATGATAGGATAGATGATCGGATAGAGGATAGGATAGGATGGAGGATAGGATAGGATAGAGCATAGGATAGGATAGAGGTTAGTATAGGATAGAGGATAGGATAGAATAGAGGATAGGATAGGATAAAGGATAGGATAGGATAGAGGATAGGATAGGATAGAGGATAGAGGATAGGATAGGATAGAGGATAGGATAGGATAGAGGATAGAGGATAGGATAGGATAGAGGATAATATAGGATAGAGGATAGGATAGGATAGAGGATAGGATAGGATAGAGGATAGGATAGGAAAGAGGGTAGGATAGGATAGAAGATAGGATAGGATAGGGGATAGGATAAGATAGAGGATCTGATAGAGGATAGGATAGGATGGAGGATAGGATAGGATAGAGCATAGGATAGGATAGAGGTTAGTATAGGATAGAGGATAGGATAGAATAGAGGATAGGATAGGATAAAGGATAGGATAGGATAGAGGATAGGATAGGATAGGATAGAGGATAGGATAGGATAGAGGATAATATAGGATAGAGGATAGGATAGGATAAAGGATAGGATAGGATAGAGGATAGGATAGGATAGGATAGAGGATAGGATAGGATAGAGGATAATATAGGATAGAGGATAGGATAGGATAGAGGATAGGATAGGATAGAGGATAGGATAGGATAGAGGATAGGATAGGATAGAGGATAGGATAGGATAGAGGATATAATAGGATAGAGGATAGGATAGGATAGAGGATAGGATAGGATAGAGGATACGATAGGAAAGAGGGTAGGATAGGATAGAGGATATAATAGGATAGAGGATAGGATAGGATAAAGGATAGGATAGGATAGGATAGAGGATAGGATAGGATAGAGGATAGGATAGGAAAGAGGGTAGGATAGGATAGAAGATAGGATAGGATAGAGGATAGGATAAGATAGAGGATCTTATAGAGGATAGGATAGGATGGAGGATAGGATAGGATAGAGCATAGGATAGGATAGAGGTTAGTATAGGATAGAGGATAGGATAGAATAGAGGATAGGATAGGATAAAGGATAGGATAGGATAGAGGATAGGATAGGATAGAGGATAGAGGATAGGATAGGATAGAGGATAATATAGGATAGAGGATAGGATAGGATAGAGGATAGGATAGGATAGAGGATAGGATAGGAAAGAGGGTAGGATAGGATAGAGGATAGGATATTATATAGGATAGGATAGGATAGAGGATAGGATAGGATAGAGGATAGGATAGGATAGAGGATATAATAGGATTGAGGAAAGGATAGGATAGAGGATAGGATAGGATAGAGGATAGGATAGGATAGAGGATACGATAGGAAAGAGGGTAGGATAGGATAGAGGATATAATAGGATAGAGGATAGGATAGGATAAAGGATAGGATAGGATAGAGGATAGGATAGGATAGAGGATAGGATAGGATAGAGGATAGGATATTATATAGGATAGGATAGGATAGAGGATAGGATAGGATAGAGGATAGGATAGGATAGAGGATATAATAGGATTGAGGAAAGGATAGGATAGAGGATAGGATAGGATAGAGGATAGGATAGGATAGAGGATACGATAGGAAAGAGGGTAGGATAGGATAGAGGATATAATAGGATAGAGGATAGGATAGGATAAAGGATAGGATAGGATAGAGGATAGGATAGGATAGAGGATAGGATAGGATAGAGGATAGGATAGGATAGAGGATAGGATGGGATAGAGGATATAATAGGATTGAGGAAAGGATAGGATAGAGGATAGGATAGGATAGAGGATAGGATAGGATAGAGTATAGGATAGGATAGAGGATAGGATAGGAAAGAGGGTAGGATAGGATAGAAGATAGGATAGGATAGAGGATAGGATAAGATAGAGGATCTGATAGAGGATAGGATAGGATGGAGGATAGGATAGGATAGAGCATAGGATAGGATAGAGGTTAGTATAGGATAGAGGATAGGATAGAGGGTAGGATAGAGGATCGGATAGAGGATAGGATAGGATAGAGGAATGGATATAATAGAGGATAGGATAGGTAATTGGATAGGATAGAGGATAGGATAGGATAGAGGATAGGATAGGATAGAGGATAGGATAGGATAGAGGATAGGATAGGATAGAGGATCGGATAGAGGATAGGATAGGATAGAGGATAGGATAGGATAGAGGATAGGATAGGATAGAGGATAGGATAGGATAGAGGATAGGATAGGATGGAGGATAGGTTAGGATAGAGGATAGGATAGAGGATAGGATAGAGGATAGGATAGGATAGAGGATAGGATAGGATAGAGGATAGGATAGGATAGAGGATAGGACAGGATAGAGGATAGGATAGGTAATTGGATAGGATAGAGTATAGGATAAGGTAGATGATAGGATAGGATAGAGGATATAATAGGATGGAGGATAGGATAGGATAGAGGATAGGATAGGATAGAGGATAGGATAGGATAAAGCATAGGATAGGATAGAGGATAGGATAGGATTGAGGATAGGATAGGATAGAGGATATAATAGGATTGAGGAAAGGATAGGATAGAGGATAGGATAGGATAGAGGATAGGATAGGATAGAGGATGGGATAGGAAAGAGGGTAGGATAGGATAGAGGATAGGATAGGATAGAGGATAGGATAGGATAGAGGATAGGCTAGGTTAGAGGATAGGATAGGATAGAGGATAGAATAGGATAGAGGATAGGATAGGATAGAGAATAGGATAGGATAGAGGATCGGATAGAGGATAGGATAGGATAGAGGATAGGATAGGATGGAGGATAGGATAGAATAGAGGATAGGATAGGATAGAGGATAGGATAGGGTAGAGGATAGGATAGGATAGAGGATAGGATAGGATAGAGGATAGGATAGGATAGAGGATAGGATAGGATAGAGGATAGGATAGGACAGAGGATAGAGGATAGAGGATAGAGGATAGGATAGGATAGAGGATAGGATAGGATAGAGGATAGGATAGGATAGAGGATAGGAAAGGATAGAGGATAGGATAGAGGATAGGATAGAGGATAGGATAGGATAGAGGATAGGATAGGATAGAGGATAGGATAGGATAGGATAGAGGATAGGATATGATAGAGGATAGGATAGGATAGAGGATAGGATACGATAGAGGATAGGATAAGATAGAGGATCTGATAGAGGAAGGGATAGGATGGAGGATAGGATAGGATAGAGCATAGGATAGGATAGAGGTTAGTATAGGATAGAGGATAGGATAGAATAGAGGATAGGATAGGATAAAGGATAGGATAGGATAGAGAATAGGATAGGATAGAGGATAGAGGATAGGATAGGATAGAGGATAATATAGGATAGAGGATAGGATAGGATAGAGGATAGGATAGGATAGAGGATAGGATAGGAAAGAGGGTAGGATAGGATAGAAGATAGGATAGGATAGGGGATAGGATAAGATAGAGGATCTGATAGAGGATAGGATAGGATGGAGGATAGGATAGGATAGAGCATCGGATAGGATAGAGGTTAGTATAGGATAGAGGATAGGATAGAATAGAGGATAGGATAGGATAAAGGATAGGATAGGATAGAGGATAGGATAGGATAGGATAGAGGATAGGATAGGATAGGATAGAGGATAATATAGGATAGAGGATAGGATAGGATAGAGGATAGGATAGGATAGAGGATAGGATAGGATAGAGGATAGGATAGGATAGAGGATAGGATAGGATAGAGGATAGGATAGGATAGAGGATAGGATAGGATAGAGGATAGGATAGGATAGAGGATAGGATAGGATAGAGGATATAATAGGATTGAGGAAAGGATAGGATAGAGGATAGGATAGGATAGAGGATAGGATAGGAAAGAGGGTAGGATAGGATAGAAGATAGGATAGGATAGGGGATAGGATAAGATAGAGGATCTGATAGAGGATAGGATAGGATGGAGGATAGGATAGGATAGAGCATAGGATAGGATAGAGGTTAGTATAGGATAGAGGATAGGATAGAATAGAGGATAGGATAGGATAAAGGATAGGATAGGATAGAGGATAGGATAGGATAGGATAGAGGATAGGATAGGATAGGATAGAGGATAGGATAGGATAGGATAGAGGATAATATAGGATAGAGGATAGGATAGGATAGAGGATAGGATAGGATAGAGGATAGGATAGGATAGAGGATAGGATAGGATAGAGGATAGGATAGGATAGAGGATAGGATAGGATAGAGGATAGGATAGGATAGAGGATAGGATAGGATAGAGGATAGGATAGGATAGAGGATATAATAGGATTGAGGAAAGGATAGGATAGAGGATAGGATAGGATAGAGGATAGGATAGGATAGAGGATAGGATAGGATAGAGGATACGATAGGAAAGAGGGTAGGATAGGATAGAGGATATAATAGGATAGAGGATAGGATAGGATAAAGGATAGGATAGGATAGGATAGAGGATAGAATAGGATAGAGGATAGGATAGGAAAGAGGGTAGGATAGGATAGAAGATAGGATAGGATAGAGGATAGGATAAGATAGAGGATCTGATAGAGGATAGGATAGGATGGAGGATATGATAGGATAGAGCATAGGATAGGATAGAGGTTAGTATAGGATAGAGGATAGGATAGAATAGAGGATAGGATAGGATAAAGGATAGGATAGGATAGAGGATAGGATAGGATAGAGGATAGAGGATAGGATAGGATAGAGGATAATATAGGATAGAGGATAGGATAGGATAGAGGATAGGATAGGATAGAGGATAGGATAGGAAAGAGGGTAGGATAGGATAGAAGATAGGATAGGATAGGGGATAGGATAAGATAGAGGATCTGATAGAGGATAGGATAGGATGCAGGATAGGATAGGATAGAGCATAGGATAGGATAGAGGTTAGTATAGGATAGAGGGTAGGATAGAATAGAGGATAGGATAGGATAAAGGATAGGATAGGATAGAGGATAGGATAGGATAGGATAGAGGATAGGATAGGATAGGATAGAGGATAGGATAGGATAGAGGATAATATAGGATAGAGGATAGGATAGGATAGAGGATAGGATAGGATAGAGGATAGGATAGGATATAGGATAGGATAGGATAGAGGATAGGATAGGATAGAAGATAGGATAGGATAGGGGATAGGATAAGATAGAGGATCTGATAGAGGATAGGATAGGATGGAGGATAGGATAGGATAGAGCATAGGATAGGATAGAGGTTAGTATAGGATAGAGGATAGGATAGAATAGAGGATAGGATAGGATAAAGGATAGGATAGGATAGAGGATAGGATAGGATAGGATAGAGGATAGGATAGGATAGAGGATAATATAGGATAGAGGATAGGATAGGATAGAGGATAGGATATTATATAGGATAGGATAGGATAGAGGATAGGATAGGATAGAGGATAGGATAGGATAGAGGATATAATAGGATTGAGGAAAGGATAGGATAGAGGATAGGATAGGATAGAGGATAGGATAGGATAGAGGATACGATAGGAAAGAGGGTAGGATAGGATAGAGGATATAATAGGATAGAGGATAGGATAGGATAAAGGATAGGATAGGATAGAGGATAGGATAGGATAGAGGATAGGTTAGGATAGAGGATAGGATAGGATAGAGGATAGGATAGGATAGAGGATATAATAGGATTGAGGAAAGGATAGGATAGAGGATAGGATAGGATAGAGGATAGGATAGGATAGAGGATAGGATAGGATAGAGGATAGGATAGGAAAGAGGGTAGGATAGGATAGAAGATAGGATAGGATAGAGGATAGGATAAGATAGAGGATCTGATAGAGGATAGGATAGGATGGAGGATAGGATAGGATAGAGCATAGGATAGGATAGAGGTTAGTATAGGATAGAGGATAGGATAGAGGGTAGGATAGAGGATCGGATAGAGGATAGGATAGGATAGAGGAATGGATATAATAGAGGATAGGATAGGTAATTGGATAGGATAGAGGATAGGATAGGATAGAGGATAGGATAGGATAGAGGATAGGATAGGATAGAGGATAGGATAGGATAGAGGATAGGATAGGATAGAGGATCGGATAGAGGATAGGATAGGATAGAGGATAGGATAGGATAGAGGATAGGATAGGATAGAGGATAGGATAGGATAGAGGATAGGATAGGATAGAGGATAGGTTAGGATAGAGGATAGGATAGAGGATAGGATAGAGGATAGGATAGGATAGAGGATAGGATAGGATAGAGGATAGGATAGGATAGAGGATAGGATAGGATAGAGGATAGGACAGGATAGAGGATAGGATAGGTAATTGGATAGGATAGAGTATAGGATAAGGTAGATGATAGGATAGGATAGAGGATATAATAGGATGGAGGATAGGATAGGATAGAGGATAGGATAGGATAGAGGATAGGATAGGATAAAGCATAGGATAGGATAGAGGATAGGATAGGATTGAGGATAGGATAGGATAGAGGATATAATAGGATTGAGGAAAGGATAGGATAGAGGATAGGATAGGATAGAGGATAGGATAGGATAGAGGATGGGATAGGAAAGAGGGTAGGATAGGATAGAGGATAGGATAGGATAGAGGATAGGATAGGATAGAGGATAGGCTAGGTTAGAGGATAGGATAGGATAGAGGATAGAATAGGATAGAGGATAGGATAGGATAGAGAATAGGATAGGATAGAGGATCGGATAGAGGATAGGATAGGATAGAGGATAGGATAGGATGGAGGATAGGATAGAATAGAGGATAGGATAGGATAGAGGATAGGATAGGGTAGAGGATAGGATAGGATAGAGGATAGGATAGGATAGAGGATAGGATAGGATAGAGGATAGGATAGGATAGAGGATAGGATAGGACAGAGGATAGAGGATAGAGGATAGAGGATAGGATAGGATAGAGGATAGGATAGGATAGAGGATAGGATAGGATAGAGGATAGGAAAGGATAGAGGATAGGATAGAGGATAGGATAGAGGATAGGATAGGATAGAGGATAGGATAGGATAGAGGATAGGATAGGATAGGATAGAGGATAGGATATGATAGAGGATAGGATAGGATAGAGGATAGGATACGATAGAGGATAGGATAAGATAGAGGATCTGATAGAGGAAGGGATAGGATGGAGGATAGGATAGGATAGAGCATAGGATAGGATAGAGGTTAGTATAGGATAGAGGATAGGATAGAATAGAGGATAGGATAGGATAAAGGATAGGATAGGATAGAGAATAGGATAGGATAGAGGATAGAGGATAGGATAGGATAGAGGATAATATAGGATAGAGGATAGGATAGGATAGAGGATAGGATAGGATAGAGGATAGGATAGGAAAGAGGGTAGGATAGGATAGAAGATAGGATAGGATAGGGGATAGGATAAGATAGAGGATCTGATAGAGGATAGGATAGGATGGAGGATAGGATAGGATAGAGCATAGGATAGGATAGAGGTTAGTATAGGATAGAGGATAGGATAGAATAGAGGATAGGATAGGATAAAGGATAGGATAGGATAGAGGATAGGATAGGATAGGATAGAGGATAGGATAGGATAGGATAGAGGATAGAATAGGATAGAGGATAGGATAGGAAAGAGGGTAGGATAGGATAGAAGATAGGATAGGATAGAGGATAGGATAAGATAGAGGATCTGATAGAGGATAGGATAGGATGGAGGATATGATAGGATAGAGCATAGGATAGGATAGAGGTTAGTATAGGATAGAGGATAGGATAGAATAGAGGATAGGATAGGATAAAGGATAGGATAGGATAGAGGATAGGATAGGATAGAGGATAGAGGATAGGATAGGATAGAGGATAATATAGGATAGAGGATAGGATAGGATAGAGGATAGGATAGGATAGAGGATAGGATAGGAAAGAGGGTAGGATAGGATAGAAGATAGGATAGGATAGGGGATAGGATAAGATAGAGGATCTGATAGAGGATAGGATAGGATGCAGGATAGGATAGGATAGAGCATAGGATAGGATAGAGGTTAGTATAGGATAGAGGATAGGATAGAATAGAGGATAGGATAGGATAAAGGATAGGATAGGATAGAGGATAGGATAGGATAGGATAGAGGATAGGATAGGATAGGATAGAGGATAGGATAGGATAGAGGATAATATAGGATAGAGGATAGGATAGGATAGAGGATAGGATAGGATAGAGGATAGGATAGGATAGAGGATAGGATAGGATAGAGGATAGGATAGGATAGAGGATATAATAGGATCGAGGAAAGGATAGGATAGAGGATAGGATAGGATAGAGGATAGGATAGGATAGAGGATAGGATAGGATAGAGGATACGATAGGAAAGAGGGTAGGATAGCATAGAGGATATAATAGGATAGAGGATAGGATAGGATAAAGGATAGGATAGGATAGAGGATAGGATAGGATAGAGGATAGGATAGGATAGAGGATAGGATAGGATAGAGGATAGGATAGGATAGAGGATATAATAGGATTGAGGAAAGGATAGGATGGAGGATAGGATAGGATAGAGGATAGGATAGGATAGAGGATAGGATAGGATAGAGGATAGGATAGGAAAGAGGGTAGGATAGGATAGAAGATAGGATAGGATAGAGGATAGGATAAGATAGAGGATCTGATAGAGGATAGGATAGGATGGAGGATAGGATAGGATAGAGCATAGGATAGGATAGAGGTTAGTATAGGATAGAGGATAGGATAGAATAGAGGATAGGATAGGATAAAGGATAGGATAGGATAGAGGATAGGATACGATAGAGGATAGAGGATAGGATAGGATAGAGGATAATATAGGATAGAGGATAGGATAGGATAGAGGATAGGATAGGATAGAGGATAGGATAGGAAAGAGGGTAGGATAGGATAGAAGATAGGATAGGATAGGGGATAGGATAAGATAGAGGATCTGATAGAGGATAGGATAGGATGGAGGATAGGATAGGATAGAGCATAGGATAGGATAGAGGTTAGTATAGGATAGAGGATAGGATAGAATAGAGGATAGGATAGGATAAAGGATAGGATAGGATAGAGGATAGGATAGGATAGGATAGAGGATAATATAGGATAGAGGATAGGATAGGATAGAGGATAGGATAGGATAGAGGATAGGATAGGATAGAGGATAGGATAGGATAGAGGATAGGATAGGATAGAGGATATAATAGGATCGAGGAAAGGATAGGATAGAGGATAGGATAGGATAGAGGATAGGATAGGATAGAGGATAGGATAGGATAGAGGATACGATAGGAAAGAGGGTAGGATAGGATAGAGGATATAATAGGATAGAGGATAGGATAGGATAAAGGATAGGATAGGATAGAGGATAGGATAGGATAGAGGATAGGATAGGATAGAGGATAGGATAGGATAGAGGATAGGATAGGATAGAGGATATAATAGGATTGAGGAAAGGATAGGATAGAGGATAGGATAGGATAGAGGATAGGATAGGATAGAGGATAGGATAGGATAGAGGATAGGATAGGAAAGAGGGTAGGATAGGATAGAAGATAGGAAAGGATAGAGGATAGGATAAGATAGAGGATCTGATAGAGGATAGGATAGGATAGGATAGAGGATAGGATAGGATAGGATAGAGGATAGGATAGGATAGGATAGGATAGAGGATAGGATAGGATAGAGGATAGGATAGAGGATAGGATAGAGGATAGGATAGAGGATAGGATAGGATAGAGGATAGGATAGGATAGAGGACAGGATAGGATAGAGGATAGGATAGGATAGGATAGAGGATAGAGGATAGAGGATAGAGGATAGAGGATAGAGGATAGAGGATAGAGGATAGAGGATAGAGGATAGAGGATAGAGGATAGAGGATAGAGGATAGAGGATAGAGGATAGAGGATAGAGGATAGGATAGGATAGAGGATAGGATAGGATAGAGGACAGGATAGGATAGAGGATAGGATAGGATACAGGATAGGATAGGATAGAGGATAGGATAGAGGATAGGATAGGAAAGAGGGTAGGATAGGATAGAAGATAGGATAGGATAGAGGATAGGATAAGATAGAGGATCTGATAGAGGATAGGATAGGATGGAGGATAGGATAGGATAGAGCATAGGATAGGATAGAGGTTAGTATAGGATAGAGGATAGGATAGAATAGAGGATAGGATAGGATAAAGGATAGGATAGGATAGAGGATAGGATACGATAGAGGGTAGAGGATAGGATAGGATAGAGGATAATATAGGATAGAGGATAGGATAGGATAGAGGATAGGATAGGATAGAGGATAGGATAGGATAGAGGATAGGATAGGATAGAGGATAGGATAGGATAGAGGATAGGTTAGGATAGAGGATAGGATAGAGGATAGGATAGAGGATAGGATAGGATAGAGGATAGGATAGGATAGAGGATAGGATAGGATAGAGGATAGGATAGGATAGAGGATAGGACAGGATAGAGGATAGGATAGGTAATTGGATAGGATAGAGTATAGGATAAGGTAGATGATAGGATAGGATAGAGGATATAATAGGATGGAGGATAGGATAGGATAGAGGATAGGATAGGATAGAGGATAGGATAGGATAAAGCATAGGATAGGATAGAGGATAGGATAGGATTGAGGATAGGATAGGATAGAGGATATAATAGGATTGAGGAAAGGATAGGATAGAGGATAGGATAGGATAGAGGATAGGATAGGATAGAGGATGGGATAGGAAAGAGGGTAGGATAGGATAGAGGATAGGATAGGATAGAGGATAGGATAGGATAGAGGATAGGCTAGGTTAGAGGATAGGATAGGATAGAGGATAGAATAGGATAGAGGATAGGATAGGATAGAGAATAGGATAGGATAGAGGATCGGATAGAGGATAGGATAGGATAGAGGATAGGATAGGATGGAGGATAGGATAGAATAGAGGATAGGATAGGATAGAGGATAGGATAGGGTAGAGGATAGGATAGGATAGAGGATAGGATAGGATAGAGGATAGGATAGGATAGAGGATAGGATAGGATAGAGGATAGGATAGGACAGAGGATAGAGGATAGAGGATAGAGGATAGGATAGGATAGAGGATAGGATAGGATAGAGGATAGGATAGGATAGAGGATAGGAAAGGATAGAGGATAGGATAGAGGATAGGATAGAGGATAGGATAGGATAGAGGATAGGATAGGATAGAGGATAGGATAGGATAGGATAGAGGATAGGATATGATAGAGGATAGGATAGGATAGAGGATAGGATACGATAGAGGATAGGATAAGATAGAGGATCTGATAGAGGATAGGATAAGATAGAGGATCTGATAGAGGAAGGGATAGGATGGAGGATAGGATAGGATAGAGCATAGGATAGGATAGAGGTTAGTATAGGATAGAGGATATGATAGAATAGAGGATAGGATAGGATAAAGGATAGGATAGGATAGAGAATAGGATAGGATAGAGGATAGAGGATAGGATAGGATAGAGGATAATATAGGATAGAGGATAGGATAGGATAGAGGATAGGATAGGATAGAGGATAGGATAGGAAAGAGGGTAGGATAGGATAGAAGATAGGATAGGATAGGGGATAGGATAAGATAGAGGATCTGATAGAGGATAGGATAGGATGGAGGATAGGATAGGATAGAGCATAGGATAGGATAGAGGTTAGTATAGGATAGAGGATAGAATAGAATAGAGGATAGGATAGGATAAAGGATAGGATAGGATAGAGGATAGGATAGGATAGGATAGAGGATAGGATAGGATAGGATAGAGGATAGAATAGGATAGAGGATAGGATAGGAAAGAGGGTAGGATAGGATAGAAGATAGGATAGGATAGAGGATAGGATAAGATAGAGGATCTGATAGAGGATAGGATAGGATGGAGGATATGATAGGATAGAGCATAGGATAGGATAGAGGTTAGTATAGGATAGAGGATAGGATAGAATAGAGGATAGGATAGGATAAAGGATAGGATAGGATAGAGGATAGGATAGGATAGAGGATAGAGGATAGGATAGGATAGAGGATAATATAGGATAGAGGATAGGATAGGATAGAGGATAGGATAGGATAGAGGATAGGATAGGAAAGAGGGTAGGATAGGATAGAAGATAGGATAGGATAGGGGATAGGATAAGATAGAGGATCTGATAGAGGATAGGATAGGATGCAGGATAGGATAGGATAGAGCATAGGATAGGATAGAGGTTAGTATAGGATAGAGGATAGGATAGAATAGAGGATAGGATAGGATAAAGGATAGGATAGGATAGAGGATAGGATAGGATAGGATAGAGGATAGGATAGGATAGGATAGAGGATAGGATAGGATAGAGGATAATATAGGATAGAGGATAGGATAGGATAGAGGATAGGATAGGATAGAGGATAGGATAGGATAGAGGATAGGATAGGATAGAGGATAGGATAGGATAGAGGATATAATAGGATCGAGGAAAGGATAGGATAGAGGATAGGATAGGATAGAGGATAGGATAGGATAGAGGATAGGATAGGATAGAGGATACGATAGGAAAGAGGGTAGGATAGCATAGAGGATATAATAGGATAGAGGATAGGATAGGATAAAGGATAGGATAGGATAGAGGATAGGATAGGATAGAGGATAGGATAGGATAGAGGATAGGATAGGATAGAGGATAGGATAGGATAGAGGATATAATAGGATTGAGGAAAGGATAGGATAGAGGATAGGATAGGATAGAGGATAGGATAGGATAGAGGATAGGATAGGATAGAGGATAGGATAGGAAAGAGGGTAGGATAGGATAGAAGATAGGATAGGATAGAGGATAGGATAGGATAGAGGATAGGATAGGATAGAGGATACGATAGGAAAGAGGGTAGGATAGGATAGAGGATATAATAGGATAGAGGATAGGATAGGATAAAGGATAGGATAGGATAGAGGATAGGATAGGATAGAGGATAGGATAGGATAGAGGATAGGATAGGATAGAGGATAGGATAGGATAGAGGATATAATAGGATTGAGGAAAGGATAGGATAGAGGATAGGATAGGATAGAGGATAGGATAGGATAGAGGATAGGATAGGATAGAGGATAGGATAGGAAAGAGGGTAGGATAGGATAGAAGATAGGAAAGGATAGAGGATAGGATAAGATAGAGGATCTGATAGAGGATAGGATAGGATAGGATAGAGGATAGGATAGGATAGGATAGAGGATAGGATAGTATAGGATAGGATAGAGGATAGGATAGGATAGAGGATAGGATAGAGGATAGGATAGAGGATAGGATAGAGGATAGGATAGGATAGAGGATAGGATAGGATAGAGGACAGGATAGGATAGAGGATAGGATAGGATAGGATAGAGGATAGAGGATAGAGGATAGAGGATAGAGGATAGAGGATAGAGGATAGAGGATAGAGGATAGAGGATAGAGGATAGAGGATAGAGGATAGAGGATAGAGGATAGGATAGGATAGAGGATAGGATAGGATAGAGGACAGGATAGGATAGAGGATAGGATAGGATACAGGATAGGATAGGATAGAGGATAGGATAGAGGATAGGATAGGATAGAGGATAGGATAGGATAGAGGATAGGATAGGATAGAGGATAGGATATGATAGATGATAGGATAGGATAGAGGATAGGATACGATAGAGGATAGGATAGAGGATAGGATAGAGGATAGGATAGATAATAGGTTAAGATAGAGGATAGGATAGGATAGAGGATATGATAGGATAGATGATCGGATAGAGGATAGGATAGGAAAGAGGGTAGGATAGGATAGAAGATAGGATAGGATAGAGGATAGGATAAGATAGAGGATCTGATAGAGGATAGGATAGAGGATAGTATAGGATAGAGGATAGGATAGGATAGAGGATAGGATAGGATAGAGGATAGGATAGGATAGAGGATAGGATAGGATAGAGGATAGGATAGGATAGAGGATAGGATAGGATAGAGGATAGGATAGGATAGAGGATAGGATAGGATAGAGGATAGGATAGGATAAAGGATAGGATAGGATAGAGGATAGGATACGATAGAGGATAGAGGATAGGATAGGATAGAGGATAATATAGGATAGAGGATAGGATAGGATAGAGGATAGGATAGGATAGAGGATAGGATAGAGGATAGGATAGAGGATAGGATAGAGGATAGGATAGAGGATAGGATAGAGGATAGGATAGGATAGAGGATAGGATATGATAGAGGATAGGATAGGATAGAGGATAGGATAGGATAGAGGATAGGATAGGATAGAGGATAGGATAGGATAGAGGATAGGATAGGATAGAGGATAGGATAGGATAGGATAGAGGATATAATAGGATTGAGGAAAGGATAGGATAGAGGATAGGATAGGATAGAGGATAGGATAGGAAAGAGGATAGGATAGGATAGAGGATAGGATAGGATAGAGGTTAGGATATGATAGAGGATAGGATAGGATAGAGGATAGGATGGGATAGAGGATAGGATAGGATAGAATAGAGGATAGGATTGGATAGAGGATAGGATAGAGGATAGGATAGAGGATAGGATAGGATAGAGGATAGGATAGGATAGAGGATAGGATAGGATAGAGGATAGGATAGGATAGAGGATAGGATAGGATAGAGGATAGGATAGGATAGAGGATAGGATAGGATAGAGGATAGGATAGGATAGAGGATAGGATAGGATAGAGGATAGGATAGGATAGGATAGAGGATAGGATAGGATAGAGGATAGGATAGGATAGAGGATAGGATAGGATAGAGGATAGGATAGGATAGAGGATAGGAAGGATAGAGGATAGGATAGAGGATAGGATAGGATAGAGGATAGGATAGAGGATAGGATAGGATAGAGGATAGGATAGGATAGGGGATAGGATAGGATAGAGGATAGGATAGGATAGAGGATAGGATAGGATAGAGGATAGGATAGGATAGAGGATCGGATAGAGGATAGGATAGGATAGAGGATAGGATAGGATGGAGGATAGGATAGAATAGAGGATAGGATAGGATAGAGGATAGGATAGGATAGAGGATAGGATAGAATAGAGGATAGGATAGGATAGAGGATGGGATAGAGGATATAATAGGATTGAGGAAAGGATAGGATAGAGGATAGGATAGGATAGAGGATAGGATAGGAAAGAGGATAGGACAGGATAGAGATAGGATAGGATAGAGGATAGGATAGGATAGAGGATAGGATAGGATAGAGGATAGGATAGGATAGAGGATAGGATAGGATAGAGGATAGGATAGGATAGGATGATAGGATAGAGGATAGTAGATGCATAGGATAGGATAGAGGATAGGATAGGATAGGATCTTCACTTCACGGTCACTCTTCACTGCACTTCACGTCACTTCACTCTTCACTTCACTTCACTCTTCATCTTCACTCTTCACTTCACTCTCACTTCTTCACTTCACTCTTCACTTCACTTCACTCTTCACTACACATCACTCGTCACTTCACTCCACTCTTCACTTCACTGCACCCTTCACTTCACTTCACTCTTCACTTCACTTCACTTCACTCTTCACTTCACTTCACTCACTTCACTCTTCACTTCACTTCACTCTTCACTTCACTCTTCACTTCACTCTTTACTTCACTCTTTACTTCACTCTTCACTTCACTCTTCACTTCACTTCACTCTTCCCTTCACACCACTCTTCACTTCACTTACCATTCACTTCACTCTTCACTTCACCGTACTCTTCACTACACTTCACTCTTCACTTCACTTCACTCTTCACTTCACTTCACCCTTCACTTCACTTCCCTCTTCACTTCACTTCACTCTTCACTTCACTTCACTCTTCACTTCACTTCACTCTTCACCTCACTCTTCACTTCACTTCACTCTTCACTTCACTTCACTCTTCACTTCACTTCACTCTTCACTTCACTCTTCACTTCACTTCACTCTTCACTTCACTTCACTCTTCACTACACATCACTCTTCACTTCACTCCACTCTTCACTTCACTTCACCCTTCACTTCACTTCACTCTTCACTTCACTTCACTTCACTCTTCACTTCACTTCACTTCACTTCACTCTTCACTTCACTTCACTCTTCACTTCACTCTTCACTTCACTCTTTACTTCACTCTTTACTTCACTCTTCACTTCACTCTTCACTTCACTTCACTCTTCCCTTCACACCACTCTTCACTTCACTTACCAATTCACTTCACTCTTCACTTCACTCTTCACTTCACTCTTCACTTCACTTCACTCTTCACTTCACTTCACTCTTCACTTCACTTCACTTCACTCTTCACTTCACTTCACTCTTCACTTCACTTCACTCTTCACTTCACTTCACTCTTCACTTCACTTCACTCTTCACTTCCTTCACTCTTCACTTCACTCTTCACTTCACTTCACTCTTCACTTCACTCTTCACTTCACTTCACTCTTCACTTCACTTCACTCTTCACTTCACTCCACTCTTCACTTCACTTCACTCTTCACTTCACTCTTCACTTCACTTCACTCTTCACTTCACTTCCTTCTTCACTTCACTCCACTCTTCACTTCACTTCACTCTTCACTTCACTTCACTCTTCACTTCACTCCACTCTTCACTTCACTTCACTCTTCATTTCACTCTTCACACCACTTCAATCTTCCCTTCACTTCACTCTTCACTTCACTTCACTCTTCACTTCACTTCCCTCTTCACTTCCCTTCACTCTTCACTTCATTTCACTCTTCACTTCACTTCACTCCACTCTTCACTTCAATTCACTCTTCACTTCACTCTTCACTTCACTCTTCACTTCACTTCACTCTTCACTTCACTTCACTCTTCACTTCACTTCACTCTTCACTTCACTTCACTCTTCACTTCACTTCACTCTTCACTTCACTTCACTCTTCACTTCACTTCACTCTTCACTTCACTTCACTCTTCACTTCACTTCACTCTTCACTTCACTTCACTTCACTCTTCACTTCACTTCACTCTTCACTTCACTTCACTCTTCACTTCACTTCACTCTTCACTTCACTTCACTCTTCACTTCCTTCACTCTTCACTTCACTCTTCACTTCACTTCACTCTTCACTTCACTCTTCACTTCACTTCACTCTTCACTTCACTTCACTTTTCACTTCACTTCACTCTTCACTTCACTTCACTCTTCACTTCACTTCACTCTTCACTTCACTTCACTCTTCACTTCACTCTTCACTTCACTTCACTCTTCACTTCACTTCATTCTTCACTTCACTCCACTCTTCACTTCACTTCACTCTTCACTTCACTTCACTCTTCACTTCACTCCACTCTTCACTTCACTTCACTCTTCATTTCACTCTTCACACCACTTCAATCTTCCCTTCACTTCACTCTTCACTTCACTTCACTCTTCACTTCACTTCCCTCTTCACTTCCCTTCACTCTTCACTTCACTTCACTCTTCACTTCACTTCACTCTTCACTTCACTTCACTCTTCACTTCACTTCACTCTTCACTTCACTTCACTCTTCACTTCACTTCACTCTTCACTTCACTTCACTCTTCACTTCACTACACTCTCCACTTCACTTCACTCTTCACTTCACTTCACTCTTCACTTCACTTCACTCTTCACTTCACTTCACTCTTCACTTCACTCTTCACTTCACTTCACTCTTCACTTCACTTCACTCTTCACTTCACTCCTCACTTCACTTCACTCTTCACTTCACTTCACTCTTCACTACACATCACTCTTCACTTCACTCCACTCTTCACTTCACTTCACCCTTCACTTCACTTCACTCTTCACTTCACTTCACTTCACTCTTCACTTCACTTCACTTCACTTCACTCTTCACTTCACTTCACTCTTCACTTCACTCTTCACTTCACTCTTTACTTCACTCTTTACTTCACTCTTCACTTCACTCTTCACTTCACTTCACTCTTCCCTTCACACCACTCTTCACTTCACTTACCAATTCACTTCACTCTTCACTTCACCTTACTCTTCACTACACTTCACTCTTCACTTCACTTCACTCTTCACTTCACTTCACCCTTCACTTCACTTCCCTCTTCACTTCACTTCACTCTTCACTTCACTTCACTTCTTCACTTCACTTCACTCTTCACCTCACTCTTCACTTCACTTCACTCTTCACTTCACTTCACTCTTCACTTCACTTCACTCTTCACTTCACTCTTCACTTCACTTCACTCTTCACTTCACTTCACTCTTCACTACACATCACTCTTCACTTCACTCCACTCTTCACTTCACTTCACCCTTCACTTCACTTCACTCTTCACTTCACTTCACTTCACTCTTCACTTCACTTCACTTCACTTCACTCTTCACTTCACTTCACTCTTCACTTCACTCTTCACTTCACTCTTTACTTCACTCTTTACTTCACTCTTCACTTCACTCTTCACTTCACTTCACTCTTCCCTTCACACCACTCTTCACTTCACTTACCAATTCACTTCACTCTTCACTTCACTCTTCACTTCACTCTTCACTTCACTTCACTCTTCACTTCACTTCACTCTTCACTTCACTTCACTTCACTCTTCACTTCACTTCACTCTTCACTTCACTTCACTCTTCACTTCACTTCACTCTTCACTTCACTTCACTCTTCACTTCACTCTTCACTTCACTTCACTCTTCACTTCACTCTTCACTTCACTTCACTCTTCACTTCACTCTTCACTTCACTTCACTCTTCACTTCACTTCACTCTTCACTTCACTTCACTCTTCACTTCACTTCACTCTTCACTTCACTCTTCACTTCACTTCACTCTTCACTTCACTTCCTTCTTCACTTCACTCCACTCTTCACTTCACTTCACTCTTCACTTCACTTCACTCTTCACTTCACTCCTCACTTCACTTCACTCTTCACTTCACTTCACTCTTCACTACACATCACTCTTCACTTCACTCCACTCTTCACTTCACTTCACCCTTCACTTCACTTCACTCTTCACTTCACTTCACTTCACTCTTCACTTCACTTCACTTCACTTCACTCTTCACTTCACTTCACTCTTCACTTCACTCTTCACTTCACTCTTTACTTCACTCTTTACTTCACTCTTCACTTCACTCTTCACTTCACTTCACTCTTCCCTTCACACCACTCTTCACTTCACTTACCAATTCACTTCACTCTTCACTTCACCTTACTCTTCACTACACTTCACTCTTCACTTCACTTCACTCTTCACTTCACTTCACCCTTCACTTCACTTCCCTCTTCACTTCACTTCACTCTTCACTTCACTTCACTCTTCACTTCACTTCACTCTTCACCTCACTCTTCACTTCACTTCACTCTTCACTTCACTTCACTCTTCACTTCACTTCACTCTTCACTTCACTCTTCACTTCACTTCACTCTTCACTTCACTTCACTCTTCACTACACATCACTCTTCACTTCACTCCACTCTTCACTTCACTTCACCCTTCACTTCACTTCACTCTTCACTTCACTTCACTTCACTCTTCACTTCACTTCACTTCACTTCACTCTTCACTTCACTTCACTCTTCACTTCACTCTTCACTTCACTCTTTACTTCACTCTTTACTTCACTCTTCACTTCACTCTTCACTTCACTTCACTCTTCCCTTCACACCACTCTTCACTTCACTTACCAATTCACTTCACTCTTCACTTCACTCTTCACTTCACTCTTCACTTCACTTCACTCTTCACTTCACTTCACTCTTCACTTCACTTCACTTCACTCTTCACTTCACTTCACTCTTCACTTCACTTCACTCTTCACTTCACTTCACTCTTCACTTCACTCTTCACTTCACTTCACTCTTCACTTCACTCTTCACTTCACTTCACTCTTCACTTCACTTCACTCTTCACTTCACTTCACTCTTCACTTCACTTCACTCTTCACTTCACTCTTCACTTCACTTCACTCTTCACTTCACTTCCTTCTTCACTTCACTCCACTCTTCACTTCACTTCACTCTTCACTTCACTTCACTCTTCACTTCACTCCACTCTTCACTTCACTTCACTCTTCATTTCACTCTTCACACCACTTCAATCTTCCCTTCACTTCACTCTTCACTTCACTTCACTCTTCACTTCACTTCCCTCTTCACTTCCCTTCACTCTTCACTTCACTTCACTCTTCACTTCACTTCACTCTTCACTTCACTTCACTCTTCACTTCACTTCACTCTTCACTTCACTTCACTCTTCACTTCACTTCACTCTTCACTTCACTTCACTCTTCACTTCACTACACTCTCCACTTCACTTCACTCTTCACTTCACTTCACTCTTCACTTCACTTCACTCTTCACTTCACTCTTCACTTCACTTCACTCTTCACTTCACTTCACTCTTCACTTCACTCCTCACTTCACTTCACTCTTTTCACTTCACTTCACTCTTCACTACACATCACTCTTCACTTCACTCCACTCTTCACTTCACTTCACCCTTCACTTCACTTCACTCTTCACTTCACTTCACTTCACTCTTCACTCTTCACTTCACTTCACTTCACTTCACTCTTCACTTCACTTCACTCTTCACTTCACTCTTCACTTCACTCTTTACTTCACTCTTTACTTCACTCTTCACTTCACTCTTCACTTCACTTCACTCTTCCCTTCACACCACTCTTCACTTCACTTACCAATTCACTTCACTCTTCACTTCACCTTACTCTTCACTACACTTCACTCTTCACTTCACTTCACTCTTCACTTCACTTCACCCTTCACTTCACTTCCCTCTTCACTTCACTTCACTCTTCACTTTACTTCACTCTTCACTCACTTCACTCTTCACCTCACTCTTCACTTCACTTCACTTCACTCTTCACTTCACTTCACTCTTCACTTCACTCTTCACTTCACTTCACTCTTCACTACACATCACTCTTCACTTCACTCCACTCTTCACTTCACTTCACCCTTCACTTCACTTCACTCTTCACTTCACTTCACTTCACTCTTCACTTCACTTCACTTCACTTCACTCTTCACTTCACTTCACTCTTCACTTCACTCTTCACTTCACTCTTTACTTCACTCTTTACTTCACTCTTCACTTCACTCTTCACTTCACTTCACTCTTCCCTTCACACCACTCTTCACTTCACTTACCAATTCACTTCACTCTTCACTTCACCTTACTCTTCACTACACTTCACTCTTCACTTCACTTCACTCTTCACTTCACTTCACCCTTCACTTCACTTCCCTCTTCACTTCACTTCACTCTTCACTTCACTTCACTCTTCACTTCACTTCACTCTTCACCTCACTCTTCACTTCACTTCACTCTTCACTTCACTTCACTCTTCACTTCACTTCACGTCTTCACTTCACTCTTCACTTCACTCTTCACTTCACTTCACTCTTCACTTCACTTCACTCTTCACTTCACTTCACTCTTCACTTCACTTCACTCTTCACTTCACTTCACTCTTCACTTCACTTCACTCTTCACTTCACTTCACTCTTCACTTCACTTCACTCTTCACTTCACTTCACTCTTCACTTCACTTCACTCTTCACTTCACTTCACTCTTCACTTCACTTCACTCTTCACACCACTTCAATCTTCCCTTCACTTCACTCTTCACTTCACTCCACTCTTCACTTCAATTCACTCTTCACCTCACTCTTCACTTCACTCTTCACTTCACTCTTCACTTCACTTCACTCTTCACTTCACTTCACTCTTCACTTCACTTCACTCTTCACTTCACTTCACTCTTCACTTCACTTCACTCTTCACTTCACTCCTCACTTCACTTCACTCTTCACTTCACTTCACTCTTCACTACACATCACTCTTCACTTCACTCCACTCTTCACTTCACTTCACCCTTCACTTCACTTCACCCTTCACTTCACTTCCCTCTTCACTTCACTTCACTCTTCACTTCACTTCACTCTTCACTTCACTTCACTCTTCACTTCACTTCACTCTTCACTTCACTTCACTCTTCACTTCACTTCACTCTTCACTTCACTTCACTCTTCACTTCACTCTTCACTTCACTCTTTACTTCACTCTTTACTTCACTCTTCACTTCACTCTTCACTTCACTTCACTCTTCCCTTCACACCACTCTTCACTTCACTTACCAATTCACTTCACTCTTCACTTCACCTTACTCTTCACTACACTTCACTCTTCACTTCACTTCACTCTTCACTTCACTTCACCCTTCACTTCACTTCCCTCTTCACTTCACTTCACTCTTCACTTCACTTCACTCTTCACTTCACTTCACTCTTCACCTCACTCTTCACTTCACTTCACTCTTCACTTCACTTCACTCTTCACTTCACTTCACTCTTCACTTCACTTCAATCTTCACTTCACTTCACTCTTCACACCACTTCAATCTTCCCTTCACTTCACTCTTCACTTCACTTCACTCTTCACTTCACTTCACTCTTCATTTCACTTCCCTCTTTACTTCACTTCACTCTTCACTTCACTTCACTCTTCACTTCACTTCACTCTTCACTTCACTTCACTCTTCACTTCACTTCACTCTTCACTTCACTTCACTCTTCACTTCACTTCACTCTTCACTTCACTTCACTCTTCACTTCACTTCACTCTTCACTTCACTTCACTCTTCACTTCACTTCACTCTTCACTTCACTTCACTCTTCACTTCACTTCACTCTCCACTTCACTCTTCACTTCACTTCACTCTTCACTTCACTTCACTCTTCACTACACTTCACTCTTCACTTCACTCCACTCTTCACTTCACTTCACTCTTCACTTCACTTCCCCCTACACTTCACTTCACTTCACTCTTCACTTCACTTCACTCTTCACTTCACTCCACTCTTCACTTCACTTCACTTCACTCTTCACTTCACTTCACTCTTCACTTCACTCTTCACACACACACCCCCCCCCCCCCTTCTTCTTCTTCCCCTCTCTCTCACACCACACACCACACCACACACCACACCACACCACACACCACACCACACCACACCACACAACACACCACACCACACACCACACCACACCACACACCACACCACACCACACCAAAAACCACACCACACCACACACCACACCACACCACACAACACACCACACCACACACCACACCACACCACACACCACACCACACCACACACCACACCACACCACTCACCTCAACACACACCACACCACACCACACACCACACCACACCACACACCACACCACACCACACACCACACCTCACCACACACCACACCACACCACACACCACACCACACCACACACCACACCACACCACACACCACACCACACCACTCACCACACCACACCACACACCACACCACACCACACACCACACCACACCACACACCACCCACACCACACACCACACCACCCCACAAACCACACCCCACCACACACCACACCACACCACACACCACACCACACCACACACCACACCAAACCACCACCACAACACACCACACACACCACACCACCCACCACCACACCACACACCACACCACACCACACACCACACCACACCACACACCACACCACACCACACACGTACCACACACCACACCACACCACACACCACACCACACCTCACACCACTCCTCACCACTATCCACACCACTCCAAACACCTCACCACTCCTCACTCCAATCCACACCTCACTATCCACACCACACCTCACCCATCACCACACCTCTATCCACACCAATACCCTACCTCACCACACATCACACCATACCACTACTCCAAACCAATCCACTACCGCTCCTCACTCCTACCCTCTCACCTACCCCACACTCCTATCCTCAATCCTATCCTCACCTATCCACACCTCTATCCTATCCACACCTCACACCTATCCTATCCTCTATCCTATCCTATCCTCTATCCTATCCTATCCTCTATCCTATCCTAACCTCTCACCTATCCTATCCACTTTCCTATCCTATCCTTATCCGATCCTATCCTTATCCTATCCTATCCTCTATTCTATCCTATCCTCTATCATATACTATCCTCTATCCTATCCTATCCTCTATCCTATCCTATCTTCTATCCGATCCTCTATCCTATCCTATCCTCTATCCTATCCTATCCTCTATCCTATCCTATCCTCTATCCTATCCTATCCTCTATCCTATCCTATCCTCTATCCTATCCTCTATCCTATCCTCTATCGTATCCTCTATCCAATCCTATCCTCTATTCTATCCTATCCTCTATCCTATCCTTTCCTCAATCCTATTATATCCTCTATCCTATCCTATCCTCTATCCTATCCTATCCTCTATCCTATCCTATCCTCTATCCTATCCTATCCTCTATCCTATCCTATCCTCTATCCTATCCTATCCTCTATCCTATCCTATCCTCTATCCTATCCTATCCTCTATCCTATCCTATCCTCTATCCTATCCTATCCTCTATCCTATCCTATCCTCTATCCTATCCTATCCTCTATCCTATCCTCTATCCTATCCTCTATCCTATCCTATCCTCTATCCTATCCTATCCTCTATCCTATCCTATCCTCTATCGTATCCTCTATCCTATCCTATCCTCTATCCTATCCTATCCTCTATCCTATCCTATCCTCTGTCCTATCCTATCCTTTATCCGATCCTATCCTCTATCCTATCCTATCCTCTATCCTATACTATCCTCTACCTTATCCTATCCTCTATCCTATCCAATTACCTATCCTATCCTCTATTATATCCTTTCCTCTATCCTATCCTATCCTCTATCCGATCCTCTATCCTACCCTCTATCCTACCCTCTATCCTATCCTCTATCCTATCCTCTATCCTATCCTATCCTCTATCCTATCCTATCCTATCCTATCCTCTATCCTATCCTATCCTATCCTCTATCCTATCCTATCCTTTATCCTATCCTATCCTCTATTCTATCCTATCCTCTATCATATACTATCCTCTATCCTATCCTATCCTCTATCCTATCCTCTATCCTATCCTATCCTCTATCCTATCCTATCCTATCCTCTATCGTATCCTCTATCCTATCCTATCCTCTATCCTACCCTATCCTCTATCCTATCCTATCCTCTGTCCTATCCTATCCTTTATCCGATCCTATCCTCTATCCTATCCTATCCTCTATCCTATACTATCCTCTACCTTATCCTATCCTCTATCCTATCCAATTACCTATCCTATCCTCTATTATATCCTTTCCTCTATCCTATCCTATCCTCTATCCGATCCTCTATCCTACCCTCTATCCTACCCTCTATCCTATCCTCTATCCTATCCTCTATCCTATCCTATCCTCTATCCTATCCTATCCTATCCTATCCTCTATCCTCTATCCTATCCTATCCTATCCTCTATCCTATCCTATCCTTTATCCTATCCTATCCTCTATTCTATCCTATCCTCTATCATATACTATCCTCTATCCTATCCTATCCTCTATCCTATCCTATCTTCTATCCGATCCTCTATCCTATCCTATCCTCTATCCTATCCTATCCTCTATCCTATCCTCTATCCTATCCTATCCTCTATCCTATCCTATCCTCTATCCTATCCTATGCTCTATACTATCCTATCCTCTATCCTATCCTATCCTCTATCCTATCCTATCCTCTATCCTATCCTATCCTCTATCCTATCCTATCCTCTATCCTATCCTATCCTCTATCCTATCCTATCCTCTATCCTATCCTATCCTCTATCCTGTCCTATCCTCTTTCCTATCCTATCCTCTATCCTATCCTATCCTCTATCCTATCCTTTCCTCAATCCTATTATATCCTCTATCCCATCCTCTATCCTATCCTATCCTCTATTCTATCCTATCCTCTATCCTATCCTATCCTCTATCCTATCCTATCCTCTATTCTATCCTATCCTCCGTCCTATCCTATCCTCTATCCTATCCTATCCTCTATCCGATCCTCTATCCTATCCTATCCTCTATCCTATCCTATCCTCTATCCTATCCTATCCTCTATCCTATCCTATCCTCTATCCTATCCTCTATCCTATCCTATCCTCTATCCTATCCTCTATCCTATCCTATCCTCTATCCTATCCTATCCTCTATCCTATCCTATCCTCTATCCTATCCTATCCTATCCTCTATCCTATCCTATCCTCTATCCTATCCTATCCTCTATCCTATCCTCTATCCTATCCTCTATCCTATCCAATTACCTATCCTATCCTCTATTATATCCTTTCCTCTATCCTATCCTATCCTCTATCCGATCCTCTATCCTACCCTCTATCCTACCCTCTATCCTATCCTCTATCCTATCCTCTATCCTATCCTATCCTCTATCCTATCCTATCCTATCCTATCCTCTATCCTATCCTATCCTATCCTCTATCCTATCCTATCCTTTATCCTATCCTATCCTCTATTCTATCCTATCCTCTATCATATACTATCCTCTATCCTATCCTATCCTCTATCCTATCCTATCCTCTATCCTATCCTCTATCCTATCCTATCCTCTATCCTATCCTATCCTCTATCCTATCCTATCCTCTATCGTATCCTCTATCCTATCCTATCCTCTATCCTATCCTATCCTCTATCCTATCCTATCCTCTGTCCTATCCTATCCTTTATCCGATCCTATCCTCTATCCTATCCTATCCTCTATCCTATACTATCCTCTACCTTATCCTATCCTCTATCCTATCCAATTACCTATCCTATCCTCTATTATATCCTTTCCTCTATCCTATCCTATCCTCTATCCGATCCTCTATCCTACCCTCTATCCTACCCTCTATCCTATCCTCTATCCTATCCTCTATCCTATCCTATCCTCTATCCTATCCTATCCTATCCTATCCTCTATCCTATCCTATCCTATCCTCTATCCTATCCTATCCTTTATCCTATCCTATCCTCTATTCTATCCTATCCTCTATCATATACTATCCTCTATCCTATCCTATCCTCTATCCTATCCTATCTTCTATCCGATCCTCTATCCTATCCTATCCTCTATCCTATCCTATCCTCTATTCTATCCTATCCTCCGTCCTATCCTATCCTCTATCCTATCCTATCCTCTATCCGATCCTCTATCCTATCCTATCCTCTATCCTATCCTATCCTCTATCCTATCCTATCCTCTATCCTATCCTATCCTCTATCCTATCCTCTATCCTATCCTATCCTCTATCCTATCCTCTATCCTATCCTATCCTCTATCCTATCCTCTATCCTATCCTATCCTCTATCCTATCCTATCCTCTATCCTATCCTATCCTCTATCCTATCCTATCCTCTATCCTATCCTATCCTATCCTCTATCCTATCCTATCCTCTATCCTATCCTATCCTCTATCCTATCCTCTATCCTATCCTCTATCCTATCCAATTACCTATCCTATCCTCTATTATATCCTTTCCTCTATCCTATCCTATCCTCTATCCGATCCTCTATCCTACCCTCTATCCTACCCTCTATCCTATCCTCTATCCTATCCTCTATCCTATCCTATCCTCTATCCTATCCTATCCTATCCTATCCTCTATCCTATCCTATCCTATCCTCTATCCTATCCTATCCTTTATCCTATCCTATCCTCTATTCTATCCTATCCTCTATCATATACTATCCTCTATCCTATCCTATCCTCTATCCTATCCTATCCTCTATCCTATCCTCTATCCTATCCTATCCTCTATCCTATCCTATCCTCTATCCTATCCTATCCTCTATCGTATCCTCTATCCTATCCTATCCTCTATCCTATCCTATCCTCTATCCTATCCTATCCTCTGTCCTATCCTATCCTTTATCCGATCCTATCCTCTATCCTATCCTATCCTCTATCCTATACTATCCTCTACCTTATCCTATCCTCTATCCTATCCAATTACCTATCCTATCCTCTATTATATCCTTTCCTCTATCCTATCCTATCCTCTATCCGATCCTCTATCCTACCCTCTATCCTACCCTCTATCCTATCCTCTATCCTATCCTCTATCCTATCCTATCCTCTATCCTATCCTATCCTATCCTATCCTCTATCCTATCCTATCCTATCCTCTATCCTATCCTATCCTTTATCCTATCCTATCCTCTATTCTATCCTATCCTCTATCATATACTATCCTCTATCCTATCCTATCCTCTATCCTATCCTATCTTCTATCCGATCCTCTATCCTATCCTATCCTCTATCCTATCCTATCCTCTATCCTATCCTCTATCCTATCCTATCCTCTATCCTATCCTATCCTCTATCCTATCCTATCCTCTATCCTATCCTATGCTCTATACTATCCTATCCTCTATCCTATCCTATCCTCTATCCTATCCTATCCTCTATCCTATCCTATCCTCTATCCTATCCTATCCTCTATCCTATCCTATCCTCTATCCTATCCTATCCTCTATCCTATCCTATCCTCTATCCTGTCCTATCCTCTTTCCTATCCTATCCTCTATCCTATCCTATCCTCTATCCTATCCTTTCCTCAATCCTATTATATCCTCTATCCATCCTCTATCCTATCCTATCCTCTATTCTATCCTATCCTCTATCCTATCCTATCCTCTATCCTATCCTATCCTCTATTCTATCCTATCCTCCATCCTATCCTATCCTCTATCCTATCCTATCCTCTATCCGATCCTCTATCCTATCCTATCCTCTATCCTATCCTATCCTCTATCCTATCCTATCCTCTATCCTATCCTATCCCCTATCCTATCCTATCCTCTATCCTATCCTATCCTCTATCCTATCCTCTATCCTATCCTATCCTCTATCCTATCCTCTATCCTTCCTATCCTCTATCCTATCCTATCCTCTATCCTATCCTATCCTCTATCCTATCCTATCCTCTATCCTATCCTATCCTCTATCCTATCCTATCCTATCCTCTATCCTATCCTATCCTCTATCCTATCCTATCCTCTATCCTATCCTATCCTCTATCCTATCCTATCCTCTAGTCCTATCCTATCCTCTATCCTATCCTATCCTCTATCCTATCCTATCCTCTATCCTATCCTATCCTCTATCCTATCCTATCCTCTATCCTATCCTCTATCCTATCCTCTATCCAATCCTATCCTCTATTCTATCCTATCCTATCCTCTATCCCATCCTATCCTCTATCCTGTCCTATCCTCTTTCCTATCCTATCCTCTATCCTATCCTATCCTCTATCCTATCCTTTCCTCAATCCTATTATATCCTCTATCCCATCCTCTATCCTATCCTATCCTCTATTCTATCCTATCCTCTATCCTATCCTATCCTCTATCCTATCCTATCCTCTATTCTATCCTATCCTCCGTCCTATCCTATCCTCTATCCTATCCTATCCTCTATCCGATCCTCTATCCTATCCTATCCTCTATTCTATCCTATCCTCTATCCTATCCTATCCTCTATCCTATCCTATCCTCTATCCTATCCTCTATCCTATCCTATCCTCTATCCTATCCTCTATCCTTCCTATCCTCTATCCTATCCTATCCTCTATCCTATCCTATCCTCTATCCTATCCTATCCTCTATCCTATCCTATCCTCTATCCTATCCTATCCTATCCTCTATCCTATCCTATCCTCTATCCTATCCTATCCTCTATCCTATCCTCTATCCTATCCTCTATCCTATCCAATTACCTATCCTATCCTCTATTATATCCTTTCCTCTATCCTATCCTATCCTCTATCCGATCCTCTATCCTACCCTCTATCCTACCCTCTATCCTATCCTCTATCCTATCCTCTATCCTATCCTATCCTCTATCCTATCCTATCCTATCCTATCCTCTATCCTATCCTATCCTATCCTCTATCCTATCCTATCCTTTATCCTATCCTATCCTCTATTCTATCCTATCCTCTATCATATACTATCCTCTATCCTATCCTATCCTATCCTATCCTATCCTATCCTCTATCCTATCCTATCTCTATCCTATCCTATCCTCTATCCTATCCTATCCTCTATCCTATCCTATCCTATCCTATCCTATCTATCCTACTATCCTCTGTCCTATCCTATCCTTATCCGATCCTATCCTCTATCCTATCCTCTATCCTATCCTATCCTCTATCCTATCCTATCCAATTCCTATCCTATCCTCTATTATATCCTTTCCTCTATCCTATCCTATCCTCTATCCTATCCTCTATCCTATCCTCTATCCTACCTATCTATCTATCCTATCCTCTATCCTATCTCTATCCTCTATCCTATCTATCCTATCCTTCTATCCTATCCTATCCTTATCCTATCCTATCCTTCTATCTCTATCCTATCCTATCCTATCTCTATCCTATCTATCTATCCTTATCCTATCTATCTCTTATCTATCCTATCCTCTATCCTATCCTATCTTCTATCCTATCCTATCCTATCCTATCCTATCTCTATCCTCTATCCTATCCTATCCTCTATCCTATCCTATCCTCTATCCTATCCTATCCTCTATCCTATCCTATCCTCTATCCTATCCTATGCTCTATACTATCCTATCCTCTATCCTATCCTATCTCTATCCTATCCTATCCTATCCTATCCTATCCTCTATCCTATCCTATCCTCTATCCTATCCTATCCTCTATCCTATCCTATCCTCTATCCTATCCTATCCTCTATCCTATCCTATCCTCTATCCTATCCTATCCTCTTCCTATCCTATCCTCTATCCTATCCTATTATCTCTATCCTTTATATCCTCTATCCCTATCCTATCCTTCTATTCTATCCTATCCTCTATCCTATCCTATCCTCTATCCTATCCTATCCTCTATTCTATCCTATCCTCCTATCCTATCCTATCCTCTATCCTATCCTATCCTCTATCCGATCCTATCCTATCTATCCTATCCTATCCTATCCTCTATCCTATCCTATCCTCTATCCTATCCTATCCCTATTCCTATCCTATCCTCTATCCTATCCTATCCTCTATCCTATCCTCTATCCTATCCTATCCTCTATCCTATCCTCTATCCTTCCTATCCTCTATCTATCCTATCCTATCCTATCCTCTATCCTATCCTATCCTTCTATCCTATCCTATCCTCTATCCTATCCTATCCTCTATCCTATCCTATCTCTATCCTCTATCCTATCTATCCTCTATCCTATCCTATCCTCTATCCTATCCTATCCTCTATCCTATCCTATCCTCTATCCTATCCTATCCTCTATCCTATCCTATCCTCTATCCTATCCTATCCTCTATCCTATCCTATCCTCTATCCTATCCTCTATCCTATCCTCTATCCTATCCTATCCTCTATTCTATCCTATCCTATCCTCTATCCCATCCTATCCTCTATCCTATCCTATCCTCTATCATATCCTAACCTCTATCCTATCCTATCCTCTATCCTATCCTATCCTCTTTCCTATCCTATCCTCTATCCTATCCTATCCTCTATCCTATCCTTTCCTCAATCCTATTATATCCTCTATCCT
>NW_027489545.1:0-36349 GCF_050948215.1 Halictus rubicundus
ATAGAGGATAGGATATGATAGGATAGAGGATAATATAGGATAGACGATAGGATAGGATGATAGAGGATAGGATAGAGATAGAGGATAGGATAGGATAGAGATAGGATAGCATAGAGGATAGGATAGGATAGAGGATAGGATAGGATAGAGGATAGGATAGGATAGAGGATAGGATAGGAGGATAGGATAGGATAGAGGATAAGGATAGGATAGAGGATAGGATAGGATAGAGGATAGGATAGGATAGAGAATAGGATAGGATAGAGGATAGGATACGATAGAGGATAGGATAGGATAGAGGATAGGATAGGATAGAGGATAGGATAGGATAGAGGATAGGATAGGATAGAGAATAGGATAGGATAGAGGATAGATAGGATAGAGGATAGGATAGGATAGAGGATAGGATAGGATAGAGAATAGGATAGGATAGAGGATAGGATAGGATAGAGATAGGATAGGATAGAGGATAGGATAGGATAGGATAGAGGATAATATAGGATAGAGGATAGGATAGGATAGAGGATAGGATAGGATAGAGGATAGGATACGATAGAGGATAGGATAGGATAGAGGATAGGATAGGATAGAGGATAATATAGGATAGAGGATAGGATAGGATAGAGGATAGGATAGGATAGAGGATAGGATCGGATAGAGGATAGGATAGGATAGAGGATAGGATACGATAGAGGATAGGATGGGATAGAGGATAGGATAGGATAGAGGATAGGATAGGATAGAGAATAGTATAGGATAGAGGATAGGATAGGATAGAGGATAGGATAGGATAGAGGATAGGATAGGATAGGATAGAGGATAATATAGGAGAGAGGATAGGATAGGATAGAGGATAGGATAGGATAGAGGATAGGATAGGATAGGATAAAGGATAGGATAGGATAGAGGATAGGATAGGATAGAGGATAGGATAGGATAGAGGATAGGATAGGATAGAGGATAGGATAGGATAGAGGATAGGATAGGATAGAGGATAGGATAGGATAGAGGATAGCATAGGATAGAGGATAGGATAGGATAGAGGATAGGATAGGATAGAGGATAGGATAGGATAGAGGATAGAATAGGATAGAGGATAGGATAGGATAGAGGATAGGATATGATACAGGATAGGATAGGATAGAGGATAGGATAGGATAGAGGATAGGATAGGATACAGGATAGGATACAATAGAGGATAGGATATGATAGAGGATAGGATAGGATAGAGGATAGGATAGGATAGAGACTAGGATAGGATAGAGGATAGGATAGGATAGAGGATAGGATAGGATAGAGGATAGGATAGGATAGAGGATGGGATAGGATAGAGGATAATATAGGATAGAGGATAGGATAGGATAGAGGATAGGATAGGATTGAGGATAGGATAGGATAGAGGATAGGATAGGATAGAGGATAGGATAGGATAGGATAGAGGATAATATAGGATAGAGGATAGGATAGGATAGAGGATAGGATAGGATAGAGGATAGGATAGGATAGAGGATAGGATAGGATAGAGGATAGGATAGGATAGAGGATAGGATAGGATAGAGGATAGGATAGGATAGAGGATAGGATAGGATAGAGGATAGGATACGATAGAGGATAGGATAGGATAGAGGATAGGATAGGATAGAGGATAGGATAGAGGATAGGATAGGATAGGATAGAGGATAATATAGGATAGAGGATAGGATAGGATAGAGGATAGGATAGGATAGAGGATAGGATAGGATAGAGGATAGGATACGATAGAGGATAGGATAGGATAGAGGATAGGATAGGATAGGATAGAGGATAGGATAGGATAGAGGATAGGATAGGATAGAGGATAGGATAGGATAGAGGATAGGATAGGATAGAGGATAGGATAGGATAGAGGATAGGATAGGATAGAGGATAGGATAGGATAGAGAATAGTATAGGATAGATGATAGGATAGGATAGAGGATAGGATAGGATAGAGGATAGGATAGGATAGGATAGAGGATAATATAGGATAGAGGATAGGATAGGATAGAGGATAGGATAGGATAGAGGATAGGATAGGATAGGATAGAGGATAGGATAGGATAGAGGATAGGATAGGATAGAGGATAGGATAGGATAGAGGATAGGATAGGATAGAGGATAGGATAGGATAGAGGATAGGATAGGATAGAGGATAGGATAGGATAGAGGATAGGATAGGATAGAGATGGGATAGGATAGAGGATAATATAGGATAGAGGATAGAATAGGATAGAGGATAGGATAGGATTGAGGATAGGATAGGATAGAGGATAGGATATGATAGAGGATAGGATAGGATAGAGGATAGGATAGGATAGAGGATAGGATAGGATAGAGGATAGGATGGATAGAGGTTAGGATAGGATAGAGGATAGGATAGGATAGAGAATAGGATAGGATAGAGGATAGGATAGGATAGAGGATAGGATAGGATAGAGGATAGGATATGATAGGATAGAGGATAATATAGGATAGACGATAGGATAGGATAGAGGATAGGATAGGATAGAGGATAGGATAGGATAGAGGATAGGATAGGATAGAGGATAGGATAGCATAGAGGATAGGATAGGATAGAGGATAGGATAGGATAGAGGATAGGATAGGATAGAGGATAGGATAGGATAGGATAGAGGATAATATAGGATAGAGGATAGGATAGGATAGAGGATAGGATAAGATAGAGAATAGTATAGGATAGAGGATAGGATACGATAGAGGATAGGATAGGATAGAGGATAGGATAGGATAGAGGATAGGATAGGATAGAGGATAGGATAGGATAGAGAATAGGATAGGATAGAGGATAGGATAGGATAGAGGATAGGATAGGATAGAGGATAGGATAGGATAGAGAATAGGATAGGATAGAGGATAGGATAGGATAGAGGATAGGATAGGATAGAGGATAGGATAGGATAGGATAGAGGATAATATAGGATAGAGGATAGGATAGGATAGAGGATAGGATAGGATAGAGGATAGGATAGGATAGAGGATAGGATACGATAGAGGATAGGATAGGATAGAGGATAGGATAGGATAGAGGATAGGGTAGGATAGAGAATAGGATAGGATAGAGGATAGGATAGGATAGAGGATAGGATAGGATAGAGGATAGGATAGGATAGAGGATAGGATAGGATAGAGGATAGGATACGATAGAGGATAAGGATAGGATAGAGGATAGGATAGGATAGAGGATGGGATATGATAGAGGATAGGATAGGATAGAGGATAGGATAGGATAGAGAATAGGATAGGATAGGATAGAGGATAGGATAGGATAGAGGATAGGATAGGATAGGATAGAGGATAATGTAGGATAGAGGATAGGATAGGATAGAGGATAGGATAGGATAGAGGATAGGATAGGATAGAGGATAGGATAGGATAGAGGATAGGATAGGATAGAGGATAGGATAGGATAGAGGATAGGATAGGATAGAGGATAGGATAGGATAGAGAATAGGATAGGATAGAGGATAGGATAGGATAGAGGATAGGATAGGATAGATGATAGGATAGGATAGGATAGAGGATAATATGGGATAGAGGATATGATAGGATAGAGGATAGGATAGGATAGAGGATAGGATAGGATAGAGGATAGGATAGGATAGAGGATAGGATAGGATAGAGGATAGGATAGGATAGAGGATAGGATAGGATAGAGGATAGGATAGGATAGAGGATAGGATAGGATAAAGGATAGGATAGGATATAGGATTGGATAGGATAGAGGATAGGATAGGATAGAGGATAGGATAGGATAGAGCATAGGATATGATAGACGATAGGATAGGATAGAGGATAGGATAGGATAGAGGATAGGATAGGATAGAGGATACGATATAGGATTGGATAGGATGGAGGATAGGATACGATAGAGGATAGGATAGGATAGAGAATAGGATATAGGATTGGATAGGATAGAGGATAGAATAGGATAGAGGATAGGATAGGATAGAGGATAGGATAGGATAGAGGATAGGATAGGATAGAGGATAGGATAGGATAGAGGATAGAATAGGATAGAGGATAGGATAGGATAGAGAATAGGATAGGATAGAGGATAGGATAGGATAGAGGATAGGATAGGATAGAGGATAGGATAGGACAGAGGATAGGATAGGATAGAGGATAGGATAGGATAGAGGATAGGATAGGATAGAGGATAGGATACGATAGAGGATAGGATAGGATAAAGGATAGGATAGGATAGAGGATAGGATAGGATAGAGGATAGGATATGATAGAGGATAGGATAGGATAGAGGATAGGATAGGATAGAGGATAGGATAGGATAGAGGATAGGATAGGATAGAGGATAGGATAGGATAGAGGATAGAATAGGATAGAGGATAGGATAGGATAGAGGATAGGATATGATACAGGATAGGATAGGATAGAGGATAGGATAGGATAGAGGATAGGATAGGATAGAGGATAGGATAGGATACAGGATAGGATAGGATAGAGGATAGGATAGGATAGAGGATAGGATAGGATACAGGATAGGATAGGATAGAGGATAGGATAGGATAGAGGATAGGATAGGATAGGATAGAGGATAGGATAGGATAGAGGATAGGATACGATAGAGGATAGGATATGATAGAGGATAGGATAGGATAGAGGATAGGATAGGATAGAGGATAGGATGGTAGAGGATAGGATAGGATAGAGGACAGGATAGGATAGAGGATAGGATAGGATAGAGGATAGGATAGGATAGAGGATAGGATAGGATAGAGGATAGGATAGGATAGAGGATAGAATAGGATAGAGGATAGGATAGGATAGAGGATAGGATATGATACAGGATAGGATAGGATAGAGGATAGGATAGGATAGAGGATGGGATAGGATACAGGATAGGATAGGATAGAGGATAGGATATGATAGAGGATAGGATAGGATAGAGGATAGGATAGGATAGAGACTAGGATAGGATAGAGGATAGGATAGGATAGAGGATAGGATAGGATAGAGGATAGGATAGGATAGAGGATAGGATAGGATAGAGGATAGGATAGGATAGGATAGAGGATAATATAGGATAGAGGATAGGATAGGATTGAGGATAGGATAGGATAGAGGATAGGATAGGATAGAGGATAGGATAGGATAGAGGATAGGATAGGATAGAGGATAGGATAGGATAGAGGATAGGATAGGATAGAGGATAGGATAGGATAGAGGATAGGATAGGATAGAGGATAGGATAGGATAGAGGATAGGATATAGGATTTAATAGGATAGAGGATAGGATACGATAGAGGATACGATAGGATAGAGGATAGAATAGGATAGAGAATAGGATAGGATAGAGGATAGGATAGGATAGAGGATACGATAGGATAGAGGATAGGATAGGATAGAGGATGGGATAGGATAGAGGATAATATAGGATAGAGGATAGGATAGGATAGAGGATAGGATAGGATAGAGGATAGGATAGGATAGAGGAGAGGATAGAGGATAGGATAGGATAGAGGATAGGATAGGATAGAGGATAGGATAGGATAGAGGATAGGATAGGATAGAGGATAGGATAGGATAGAGGATAGGATAGGATAGAGGATAGGATAGGATAGAGGATAGGATAGGATAGAGGATAGGATAGGATAGAGGATAGGATAGGATAGAGGATAGGATAGGATAGAGGATAGAGGATAGGGATAGGATAGAGGATAGGATAGGATAGAGGATAGGATAGGATAGAGGATAGGATAGGATAGAGGATAGGATAGGATAGAGGATAGGATAGGATAGAGGATAGGATAGGATAGAGGATAGGATATAGGATTTAATAGGATAGAGGATAGGATACGATAGAGGATACGATAGGATAGAGGATAGAATAGGATAGAGAATAGGATAGGATAGAGGATAGGATAGGATAGAGGATACGATAGGATAGAGGATAGGATAGGATAGAGGATGGGATAGGATAGAGGATAATATAGGATAGAGGATAGGATAGGATAGAGGATAGGATAGGATAGAGGATAGGATAGGATAGAGGAGAGGATAGAGGATAGGATAGGATAGAGGATAGGATAGGATAGAGGATAGGATAGGATAGAGGATAGGATAGGATAGAGGATAGGATAGGATAGAGGATAGGATAGGATAGAGGATAGGATAGGATAGAGGATAGGATAGGATAGAGGATAGGATAGGATAGAGGATAGGATAGGATAGAGGATAGGATAGGATAGAGGATAGGATAGGATAGAGAATAGGATAGGATAGAGGATAGGATAGGATAGAGGATAGGATAGGATAGAGGATAGGATAGGATAGAGAATAGGATAGGATAGAGGATAGGATAGGATAGAGGATAGGATAGGATAGAGGATAGGATAGGATAGGATAGAGGATAATATAGGATAGAGGATAGGATAGGATAGAGGATAGGATAGGATAGAGGATAGGATAGGATAGAGGATAGGATAGGATAGAGGATAGGATAGGATGCTATAGAGGACAATATAGGATAGAGGATAGGATAGGATAGAGGATAGGATAGGATAGAGGATAGGATAGGATAGAGGATAGGATAGGATAGAGGATACGATATAGGATTTAATAGGATAGAGGATAGGATACGATAGAGGATACGATAGGATAGAGGATAGGATAGGATAGAGAATAGGATAGGATAGAGGATAGGATAGGATAGAGGATAGGATAGGATAGAGGATAGGATAGGATAGAGGATAGGATAGGATAGAGGATAGGATAGGATAGAGGATAGGATAGGATAGAGGATAGGATAGTATAGAGGATAGGATAGGATAGAGGATAGGATAGGATAGAGGATAGGATAGGATAGAGGATAGGATAGGATAGAGGATACGATATAGGATTTAATAGGTTAGAGGATAGGATACGATAGAGGATAGGATAGGATAGAGGATAGGATAGGACAGAGGATGGGATAGGATAGAGGATAGGATAGGATAGAGGATAGAATAGGATAGAGGATAGGATAGGATAGAGGATAGGATATGATACAGGATAGGATAGGATAGAGGATAGGATAGGATAGAGGATAGGATAGGATACAGGATAGGATAGGATAGAGGATAAGATATGATAGAGGATAGGATAGGATAGAGGATAGGATAGGATAGAGACTAGGATAGGATAGAGGATAGGATAGGATAGAGGATAGGATAGGATAGAGGATAGGATAGGATAGAGGATGGGATAGGATAGAGGATAATATAGGATAGAGGATAGGATAGGATAGAGGATAGGATAGGATAGAGGATAGGATAGGATTGAGGATAGGATAGGATAGAGGATAGGATATGATAGAGGATAGGATAGGATAGAGGATAGGATAGGATAGAGGATAGGATAGGATAGAGGATAGGATAGGATAGAGGATAGGATAGGATAGAGGATAGGATAGGATAGAGGATAGGATAGGATAGATTATATAATAGGATAGAGGATAGGATAGGATAGAGGATAGGATAGGATAGAGGATAGGATAGGATAGAGGATAGGATAGGATAGAGGATAGGATAGGATAGAGGATAGAATAGGATAGAGGATATGATAGGATAGAGGATAGGATATGATACAGGATAGGATAGGATAGAGGATAGGATAGGATAGAGGATAGAATAGGATACAGGATAGGATAGGATAGAGGATAGGATATGATAGAGGATCGGATAGGATAGAGGATAGGATAGGATAGAGAATAGGATAGGATAGAGGATAGGATAGGATAGAGGATAGGATAGGATAGAGGATAGGATAGGATAGAGAATAGGATAGGATAGAGGATAGGATAGGATAGAGGATAGGATAGGATAGAGGATAGGATAGGATAGGATAGAGGATAATATAGGATAGAGGATAGGATAGGATAGAGGATAGGATAGGATAGAGGATAGGATAGGATAGAGGATAGGATAGGATAGAGGATAGGATAGGATAGAGGATAGGATAGGATGCTATAGAGGACAATATAGGATAGAGGATAGGATAGGATAGAGGATAGGATAACATAGAGGATAGGATAGGATAGAGGATAGGATAGGATAGAGGATACGATATAGGATTTAATAGGATAGAGGATAGGATACGATAGAGGATACGATAGGATAGAGGATAGGATAGGATAGAGAATACGATAGGATAGAGGATAGGATAGGATAGAGGATAGGATAGGATAGAGGATAGGATAGGATAGAGGATAGGACAGGATAGAGGATAGGATAGGATAGAGGATAGGATAGGATAGAGGATAGGATAGGATAGAGGATAGGATAGGATAAAGGATAGGATAGGATAGAGGATAGGATAGGATAGAAGATACGATATAGGATTTAATAGGATAGAGGATAGGATACGATAGAGGATACGATAGGATAGAGGATAGAATAGGATAGAGAATAGGATAGGATAGAGGATAGGATAGGATAGAGGAAAGGATAGGATAGAGGATAGGATAGGATAGAGGATAGGATAGGATAGAGGATAGGATAGGATAGAGGATAGGATAGGATAGAGGATAGGATAGGATAGAGGATAGGATACGATAGAGGATAAAGATAGGGTAGAGGATAGGATAGGATAGAGGATAGGATATGATAGAGGATAGGATAGGATAGAGGATAGGATAGGATAGAGAATAGGATAGGATAGTGGATAGGATAGGATAGAGGATAGGATAGGATAGAGGATAGGATAGGATAGAGGATAGGATAGGATAGAGGATAGGATAGGATAGGATAGAGGATAATATAGGATAGAGGATAGGATAGGATAGAGGATAGGATAGGATAGAGGATAGGATAGGATAGAGGATAGGATAGGATAGAGGATAGGATAGGATAGAGGATACGATATAGGATTTAATAGGTTAGAGGATAGGATACGATAGAGGATAGGATAGGATAGAGGATAGGATAGGACAGAGGATGGGATAGGATAGAGGATAGGATAGGATAGAGGATAGAATAGGATAGAGGATAGGATAGGATAGAGGATAGGATATGATACAGGATAGGATAGGATAGAGGATAGGATAGGATAGAGGATAGGATAGGATACAGGATAGGATAGGATAGAGGATAGGATATGATAGAGGATCGGATAGGATAGAGGATAGGATAGGATAGAGAATAGGATAGGATAGAGGATAGGATAGGATAGAGGATATGATAGGATAGAGGATAGGATATGATACAGGATAGGATAGGATAGAGGATAGGATAGGATAGAGGATAGAATAGGATACAGGATAGGATAGGATAGAGGATAGGATATGATAGAGGATAGGATAGGATAGAGGATAGGATAGGATAGAGAATAGGATAGGATAGAGGATAGGATAGGATAGAGGATAGGATAGGATAGAGGATAGGATAGGATAGAGAATAGGATAGGATAGAGGATAGGATAGGATAGAGGATAGGATAGGATAGAGGATAGGATAGGATAGGATAGAGGATAATATAGGATAGAGGATAGGATAGGATAGAGGATAGGATAGGATAGAGGATAGGATAGGATAGAGGATAGGATAGGATAGAGGATAGGATAGGATGCTATAGAGGACAATATAGGATAGAGGATAGGATAGGATAGAGGATAGGATAGGATAGAGGATAGGATAGGATAGAGGATAGGATAGGATAGAGGATACGATATAGGATTTAATAGGATAGAGGATAGGATACGATAGAGGATACGATAGGATAGAGGATAGGATAGGATAGAGAATAGGATAGGATAGAGGATAGGATAGGATAGAGGATAGGATAGGATAGAGGATAGGATAGGATAGAGGATAGGATAGGATAGAGGATAGGATAGGATAGAGGATAGGATAGGATAGAGGATAGGATAGTATAGAGGATAGGATAGGATAGAGGATAGGATAGGATAGAGGATAGGATAGGATAGAGGATAGGATAGGATAGAGGATACGATATAGGATTTAATAGGTTAGAGGATAGGATACGATAGAGGATAGGATAGGATAGAGGATAGGATAGGACAGAGGATGGGATAGGATAGAGGATAGGATAGGATAGAGGATAGAATAGGATAGAGGATAGGATAGGATAGAGGATAGGATATGATACAGGATAGGATAGGATAGAGGATAGGATAGGATAGAGGATAGGATAGGATACAGGATAGGATAGGATAGAGGATAAGATATGATAGAGGATAGGATAGGATAGAGGATAGGATAGGATAGAGACTAGGATAGGATAGAGGATAGGATAGGATAGAGGATAGGATAGGATAGAGGATAGGATAGGATAGAGGATGGGATAGGATAGAGGATAATATAGGATAGAGGATAGGATAGGATAGAGGATAGGATAGGATAGAGGATAGGATAGGATTGAGGATAGGATAGGATAGAGGATAGGATATGATAGAGGATAGGATAGGATAGAGGATAGGATAGGATAGAGGATAGGATAGGATAGAGGATAGGATAGGATAGAGGATAGGATAGGATAGAGGATAGGATAGGATAGAGGATAGGATAGGATAGATTATATAATAGGATAGAGGATAGGATAGGATAGAGGATAGGATAGGATAGAGGATAGGATAGGATAGAGGATAGGATAGGATAGAGGATAGGATAGGATAGAGGATAGAATAGGATAGAGGATATGATAGGATAGAGGATAGGATATGATACAGGATAGGATAGGATAGAGGATAGGATAGGATAGAGGATAGAATAGGATACAGGATAGGATAGGATAGAGGATAGGATATGATAGAGGATCGGATAGGATAGAGGATAGGATAGGATAGAGAATAGGATAGGATAGAGGATAGGATAGGATAGAGGATAGGATAGGATAGAGGATAGGATAGGATAGAGAATAGGATAGGATAGAGGATAGGATAGGATAGAGGATAGGATAGGATAGAGGATAGGATAGGATAGGATAGAGGATAATATAGGATAGAGGATAGGATAGGATAGAGGATAGGATAGGATAGAGGATAGGATAGGATAGAGGATAGGATAGGATAGAGGATAGGATAGGATAGAGGATAGGATAGGATAGAGGATAGGATAGGATGCTATAGAGGACAATATAGGATAGAGGATAGGATAGGATAGAGGATAGGATAACATAGAGGATAGGATAGGATAGAGGATAGGATAGGATAGAGGATACGATATAGGATTTAATAGGATAGAGGATAGGATACGATAGAGGATACGATAGGATAGAGGATAGGATAGGATAGAGAATACGATAGGATAGAGGATAGGATAGGATAGAGGATAGGATAGGATAGAGGATAGGATAGGATAGAGGATAGGACAGGATAGAGGATAGGATAGGATAGAGGATAGGATAGGATAGAGGATAGGATAGGATAGAGGATAGGATAGGATAAAGGATAGGATAGGATAGAGGATAGGATAGGATAGAAGATACGATATAGGATTTAATAGGATAGAGGATAGGATACGATAGAGGATACGATAGGATAGAGGATAGAATAGGATAGAGAATAGGATAGGATAGAGGATAGGATAGGATAGAGGAAAGGATAGGATAGAGGATAGGATAGGATAGAGGATAGGATAGGATAGAGGATAGGATAGGATAGAGGATAGGATAGGATAGAGGATAGGATAGGATAGAGGATAGGATACGATAGAGGATAAAGATAGGGTAGAGGATAGAATAGGATAGAGGATAGGATATGATAGAGGATAGGATAGGATAGAGGATAGGATAGGATAGAGAATAGGATAGGATAGTGGATAGGATAGGATAGAGGATAGGATAGGATAGAGGATAGGATAGGATAGAGGATAGGATAGGATAGAGGATAGGATAGGATAGGATAGAGGATAATATAGGATAGAGGATAGGATAGGATAGAGGATAGGATAGGATAGAGGATAGGATAGGATAGAGGATAGGATAGGATAGAGGATAGGATAGGATAGAGGATACGATATAGGATTTAATAGGTTAGAGGATAGGATACGATAGAGGATAGGATAGGATAGAGGATAGGATAGGACAGAGGATGGGATAGGATAGAGGATAGGATAGGATAGAGGATAGAATAGGATAGAGGATAGGATAGGATAGAGGATAGGATATGATACAGGATAGGATAGGATAGAGGATAGGATAGGATAGAGGATAGGATAGGATACAGGATAGGATAGGATAGAGGATAAGATATGATAGAGGATAGGATAGGATAGAGGATAGGATAGGATAGAGACTAGGATAGGATAGAGGATAGCATAGGATAGAGGATAGGATAGGATAGAGGATAGGATAGGATAGAGGATGGGATAGGATAGAGGATAATATAGGATAGAGGATAGGATAGGATAGAGGATAGGATAGGATAGAGGATAGGATAGGATTGAGGATAGGATAGGATAGAGGATAGGATATGATAGAGGATAGGATAGGATAGAGGATAGGATAGGATAGAGGATAGGATAGGATAGAGGATAGGATAGGATAGAGGATAGGATAGGATAGAGGATAGGATAGGATAGAGGATAGGATAGGATAGAGGATAGGATAGGATAGATTATATAATAGGATAGAGGATAGGATAGGATAGAGGATAGGATAGGATAGAGGATACGATATAGGATTTAATAGGATAGAGGATAGGATACGATAGAGGATACGATAGGATAGAGGATAGGATAGGATAGAGAATGGGATAGGATAGAGGATAGGATAGGATAGAGGATAGGATAGGATAGAGGATAGGATAGGATAGAGGATGGGATAGGATAGAGGATAATATAGGATAGAGGATAGGATAGGATAGAGGATAGGATAGGATAGAGGATAGGATAGGATAGAGGATAGGATAGGACAGAGAATAGGATATAGGATTGGATAGGATAGCGGATAGGATAGGATTGAGGATAGGATCGGATAGAGGATAGGATATGATAGAGGATAGGATATAGGATTGGATAGGATAGAGGATAGGATAGGATAGAGGATAGGATAGGATAGAGGATAGGATAGGATAGAGAATAGGATAGGATAGAGGATAGGATAGGATAGAGGATAGGATAGGATAGAGGATAGGATAGGATAGGATAGAGGATAATATAGGATAGAGGATAGGATAGGATAGAGGATAGGATAGGATAGAGGATAGGAAAGGATAGAGGATAGGATAGGATAGAGGATAGGATAGGATAGATTATATAATAGGATAGAGGATAGGATAGGATAGAGGATAGGATAGGATAGAGGATAGGATAGGATACAGGATACGATATAGGATTTAATAGGATAGAGGATAGGATACGATAGAGGATACGATAGGATAGAGGATAGGATAGGATAGAGAATAGGATAGGATACAGGATAGGATAGGATAGAGGATAGGATAGGATAGAGGATAGGATAGGATAGAGGATGGGATAGGATAGAGGATAATATAGGATAGAGGATAGGATAGGATAGAGGATAGGATAGGATAGAGGATAGGATAGGATAGAGGATAGGATAGGACAGAGAATAGGATATAGGATTGGATAGGATAGCGGATAGGATAGGATTGAGGATAGGATAGGATAGAGGATAGGATATGATAGAGGATAGGCTATAGGATTGGATAGGATAGGGGATAGGATAGGATAGCGGATAGGATAGGATAGAGGATAGGATAGGATAGAGAATAGGATAGGATAGAGGATAGGATAGGATAGAGGATAGGATAGGATAGAGGATAGGATAGGATAGGATAGAGGATAATATAGGATGGAGGATAGGATAGGATAGAGGATAGGATAGGATAGAGGATAGGAAAGGATAGAGGATAGGATAGGATAGAGGATAGGATAGGATAGATTATATAATAGGATAGAGGATGGGATAGGATAGAGGATAGGATAGGATAGAGGATAGGATAGGATAGAGGCTAGGATAGGATAGAGGATACGATATAGGATTTAATAGGATAGAAGATAGGATACGATAGAGGATACGATAGGATAGAGGATAGGATAGGATAGAGAATAGGATAGGATAGAGGATAGGATAGGATAGAGGATGGGATAGGATAGAGGATGGGATAGGATAGAGGATAATATAGGATAGAGGATAGGATAGGATAGAGGATAGGATAGGATAGAGGATAGGATAGGATAGAGGATAGGATAGGATAGAGGATAGGATAGGATAGAGGATAGGATAGGATAGAGGATAGGATAGGATAGAGGATAGGATAGGATAGAGGATAGGATAGGATAGAGGATAGGATAGGATAGGATAGAGGATAATATAGGATAGAGGATATGATAGGATAGAGGATAGGATAGGATAGAGGATGGGATAGGATAGAGGATAATATAGGATAGAGGATAGGATAGGATAGAGGATAGGATAGAGGATAGGATAGGATAGAGGATAGGATAGGATAGAGGATAGGATAGGATAGAGGATAGGATAGGACAGAGGATAGGATAGGATGGAGGATAGGATAGGATAGAGGATAGGATAGGATAGAGGATAGGATACGATAGAGGATAGGATAGGATAGAGGATAGGATAGGATAGAGGATTGGATAGGATAGAGGATAGGATATGATAGAGGATAGGATAGGATAGAGGATAGGATAGGATAGAGGATAGGATAGGACAGAGGATAGGATAGGATAGAGGATAGGATAGGATAGAGGATAGGATAGGATAGAGAATAGGATAGGATAGAGGATAGGATAGGATAGAGGATAGGATAGGATAGAGGATAAAATAGGATAGGATAGAGGATAATATAGGATAGAGGATAGGATAGGATAGAGGATAGGATAGGATACAGGATAGGATAGGATTGAGGATAGGGTATGATAGAGGATAGGATAGGATAGAGGATAGGATAGGATAGAGGATAGGATAGGATAGAGGATAGGATAGGATAGGATAGAGGGTAATATAGGATAGAGGATAGGGTAGGATAGAGGATAGGATAGGATAGAGGATAGGATAGGATAGAGGATAGGATAGGATAGAGGATAGGATAGGATAAAGGATAGGATAGGATAGAGGATAGGATAGGATAGAAGATACGATATAGGATTTAATAGGATAGAGGATAGGATACGATAGAGGATACGATAGGATAGAGGATAGAATAGGATAGAGAATAGGATAGGATAGAGGATAGGATAGGATAGAGGAAAGAATAGGATAGAGAATAGGATAGGATAGAGGATAGGATAGGATAGAGGAAAGGATAGGATAGAGGATAGGATAGGATAGAGGATAGGATAGAGGATAGGATAGAGGATAGGATAGAGGATAGGATAGAGGATAGGATAGAGGATAGGATAGGATAGAGGATAGGATAGGATGGAGGATAGGATAGGATAGAGGATAGGATAGGATAGAGGATAGGATAGGATAGAGGATAGGATACGATAGAGGATAAGGATAGGATAGAGGATAGGATAGGATAGAGGATAGGATATGATAGAGGATAGGATAGGATAGAGGATTGGATAGGATAAAGAATAGGATAGGATAGAGGATAGGATAGGATAGAGGATAGGATAGGATAGAGGATAGGATAGGATGCTATAGAGGACAATATAGGATAGAGGATAGGATAGGATAGAGGATAGGATGGGATAGAGGATAGGATAGGATAGAGGATAGGATAGGATAGAGGATAGGATAGGATAGAGGATAGGATAGGATAGAGGATAGGATAGGATAGAGGATACGATATAGGATTTAATAGGATAGAGGATAGGATACGATAGAGGATACGATAGGATAGAGGATAGGATAGGATAGAGAATAGGATAGGATAGAGGATAGGATAGGATAGAAGATACGATATAGGATTTAATAGGATAGAGGATAGGATACGATAGAGGATACGATAGGATAGAGGATAGAACAGGATAGAGAATAGGATAGGATAGAGGATAGGATAGGATAGAGGAAAGGATAGGATAGAGGATAGGATAGGATAGATGATGGGATAGGATAGAGGATAATATAGGATAGAGGATAGGATAGGATAGAAGATAGGATAGGATAGAGGATAGGATAGGATAGAGGATAGGATAGAGGATAGGATAGAGGATAGGATAGGATAGAGGATAGGATAGGATAGAGGATAGGATAGGATAGAGGATAGGATAGGATGGAGGATAGGATAGGATAGAGGATAGGATAGGATAGAGGATAGGATAGGATAGAGGATAGGATAGGATAGAGGATAGGATACGATAGAGGATAAGGATAGGATAGAGGATAGGATAGGATAGAGGATAGGATAGGATAGAGGATAGAATAGGATAGAGAATAGGATAGGATAGAGGATAGGATAGGATAGAGGAAAGAATAGGATAGAGAATAGGATAGGATAGAGGATAGGATAGGATAGAGGATAGGATAGGATAGAGGATAGGATAGGATAGGATAGAGGGTAATATAGGATAGAGGATAGGGTAGGATAGAGGATAGGATAGGATAGAGGATAGGATAGGATAGAGGATAGGATAGGATAGAGGATAGGATAGGATAAAGGATAGGATAGGATAGAGGATAGGATAGGATAGAAGATACGATATAGGATTTAATAGGATAGAGGATAGGATACGATAGAGGATACGATAGGATAGAGGATAGAATAGGATAGAGAATAGGATAGGATAGAGGATAGGATAGGATAGAGGAAAGAATAGGATAGAGAATAGGATAGGATAGAGGATAGGATAGGATAGAGGAAAGGATAGGATAGAGGATAGGATAGGATAGAGGATAGGATAGGATAGAGGATAGGATAGGATAGAGGATAGGATAGAGGATAGGATAGAGGATAGGATAGAGGATAGGATAGAGGATAGGATAGAGGATAGGATAGAGGATAGGATAGGATAGAGGATAGGATAGGATGGAGGATAGGATAGGATAGAGGATAGGATAGGATAGAGGATAGGATAGGATAGAGGATAGGATAGGATAGAGGATAGGATACGATAGAGGATAAGGATAGGATAGAGGATAGGATAGGATAGAGGATAGGATAGGATAGAGGATAGGATAGGATAGAGGATAGGATAGGATAGAGGATAGGATACGATAGAGGATAGGATACGATAGAGGATAAGGATAGGATAGAGGATAGGATAGGATAGAGGATAGGATAGGATAGAGGATAGAATAGGATAGAGAATAGGATAGGATAGAGGATAGGATAGGATAGAGGAAAGAATAGGATAGAGAATAGGATAGGATAGATGATAGGATAGGATAGAGGATAGGATAGGATAGAGGATAGGATAGGATAGGATAGAGGGTAATATAGGATAGAGGATAGGGTAGGATAGAGGATAGGATAGGATAGAGGATAGGATAGGATAGAGGATAGGATAGGATAGAGGATAGGATAGGATAAAGGATAGGATAGGATAGAGGATAGGATAGGATAGAAGATACGATATAGGATTTAATAGGATAGAGGATAGGATACGATAGAGGATACGATAGGATAGAGGATAGAATAGGATAGAGAATAGGATAGGATAGAGGATAGGATAGGATAGAGGAAAGAATAGGATAGAGAATAGGATAGGATAGAGGATAGGATAGGATAGAGGAAAGGATAGGATAGAGGATAGGATAGGATAGAGGATAGGATAGGATAGAGGATAGGATAGGATAGAGGATAGGATAGAGGATAGGATAGAGGATAGGATAGAGGATAGGATAGAGGATAGGATAGAGGATAGGATAGAGGATAGGATAGGATAGAGGATAGGATAGGATGGAGGATAGGATAGGATAGAGGATAGGATAGGATAGAGGATAGGATAGGATAGAGGATAGGATAGGATAGAGGATAGGATACGATAGAGGATAAGGATAGGATAGAGGATAGGATAGGATAGAGGATAGGATATGATAGAGGATAGGATAGGATAGAGGATTGGATAGGATAAAGAATAGGATAGGATAGAGGATAGGATAGGATAGAGGATAGGATAGGATAGAGGATAGGATAGGATGCTATAGAGGACAATATAGGATAGAGGATAGGATAGGATAGAGGATAGGATAGGATAGAGGATAGGATAGGATAGAGGATAGGATAGGATAGAGGATAGGATAGGATAGAGGATACGATATAGGATTTAATAGGATAGAGGATAGGATACGATAGAGGATACGATAGGATAGAGGATAGGATAGGATAGAGAATAGGATAGGATAGAGGATAGGATAGGATAGAAGATACGATATAGGATTTAATAGGATAGAGGATAGGATACGATAGAGGATACGATAGGATAGAGGATAGAACAGGATAGAGAATAGGATAGGATAGAGGATAGGATAGGATAGAGGAAAGGATAGGATAGAGGATAGGATAGGATAGAGGATGGGATAGGATAGAGGATAATATAGGATAGAGGATAGGATAGGATAGAAGATAGGATAGGATAGAGGATAGGATAGGATAGAGGATAGGATAGAGGATAGGATAGAGGATAGGATAGGATAGAGGATAGGATAGGATAGAGGATAGGATAGGATAGAGGATAGGATAGGATGGAGGATAGGATAGGATAGAGGATAGGATAGGATAGAGGATAGGATAGGATAGAGGATAGGATAGGATAGAGGATAGGATACGATAGAGGATAAGGATAGGATAGAGGATAGGATAGGATAGAGGATAGGATATGATAGAGGATAGGATAGGATAGAGGATAGGATAGGATAAAGAATAGGATAGGATAGAGGATAGGATAGGATAGAGGATAGGATAGGATAGAGGATAGGATAGGATGCTATAGAGGACAATATAGGATAGAGGATAGGATAGGATAGAGGATAGGATAGGATAGAGGATAGGATAGGATAGAGGATACGATATAGGATTTAATAGGATAGAGGATAGGATACGATAGAGGCTACGATAGGATAGAGGATAGGATAAGATAGAGAATAGGATAGGATAGAGGATAGGATAGGATAGAAGATACGATATAGGATTTAATAGGATAGAGGATAGGATACGATAGAGGATACGATAGGATAGAGGATAGAATAGGATAGAGAATAGGATAGGATAGAGGATAGGATAGGATAGAGGAAAGGATAGGATAGAGGGTAGGATAGGATAGAGGATGGGATAGGATAGAGGATAATATAGGATAGAGGATAGGATAGGATAGAGGATAGGATAGGATAGAGGATAGGATAGGATAGAGGATAGGATAGAGGATAGGATAGAGGATAGGATAGAGGATAGGATAGAGGATAGGATAGGATAGAGGATAGGATAGGATAGAGGATAGGATAGGATAGAGGATAGGATAGGATAGAGGATAGGATAGGATAAAGTATAGGATAGGATAGAGGATAGGATAGGATAGAAGATACGATATAGGATTTAATAGGATAGAGGATAGGATAGGATAGAGGATAGGATAGGATAGAGGATAGGATACGATAGAGGATAAGGATAGGATAGAGGATAGGATAGGATAGAGGATAGGATATGATAGAGGATAGGATAGGATAGAGGATAGGATAGGATAGAGAATAGGATAGGATAGAGGCTAGGATAGGATAGAGGATAGGATAGGATAGAGGATAGGATAGGACTCTATAGAGGATAATATAGGATAGAGGATAGGATAGGATAGAGGATAGGATAGGACTCTATAGAGGATAATATAGGATAGAGGATAGGATAGGATAGAGGATAGGATAGGATAGAGGATAGGATAGGATAGAGGATAGGATAGGATAGAGGATACGATATAGGATTTAATAGGATAGAGGATAGGATACGATAGAGGATACGATAGGATAGAGGATAGGATAGGATAGAGAATAGGATAGGATAGAGGATAGGATAGGATAGAGGATAGGATAGGATAGAGGATAGGATAGGATAGGATAGAGGATAATATAGGATAGAGGATAGGATAGGATAGAGGATAGGATAGGATAGAGGATAGGATAGGATAGAGGATACGATATAGGATTTAATAGGTTAGAGGATAGGATACGATAGAGGATAGGATAGGATAGAGGATAGGATAGGATAGATGATGGGATAGGATAGAGGATAGGATAGGATAGAGGATAGAATAGGATAGAGGATAGGATAGGATAGAGGATAGGATAGGATAGAGGATAGGATAGGATAGAGGATAGGATAGGATAGAGGATAGGATAGGATAGAGGATAGGATAGGATAGAGGATAGGATAGGATAGAGGATAGGATAGGATAAAGTATAGGATAGGATAGAGGATAGGATAGGATAGAAGATACGATATAGGATTTAATAGGATAGAGGATAGGATAGGATAGAGGATAGGATAGGATAGAGGATAGGATACGATAGAGGATAAGGATAGGATAGAGGATAGGATAGGATAGAGGATAGGATATGATAGAGGATAGGATAGGATAGAGGATAGGATAGGATAGAGAATAGGATAGGATAGAGGATAGGATAGGATAGAGGATAGGATAGGATAGAGGATAGGATAGGACTCTATAGAGGATAATATAGGATAGAGGATAGGATAGGATAGAGGATAGGATAGGACTCTATAGAGGATAATATAGGATAGAGGATAGGATAGGATAGAGGATAGGATAGGATAGAGGATACGATATAGGATTTAATAGGATAGAGGATAGGATACGATAGAGGATACGATAGGATAGAGGATAGGATAGGATAGAGAATAGGATAGGATAGAGGATAGGATAGGATAGAGGATAGGATAGGATAGAGGATAGGATAGGATAGGATAGAGGATAATATAGGATAGAGGATAGGATAGGATAGAGGATAGGATAGGATAGAGGATAGGATAGGATAGAGGATAGGATAGGATAGAGGATACGATATAGGATTTAATAGGTTAGAGGATAGGATACGATAGAGGATAGGATAGGATAGAGGATAGGATAGGATAGATGATGGGATAGGATAGAGGATAGGATAGGATAGAGGATAGAATAGGATAGAGGATAGGATAGGATAGAGGATAGGATAGGATAGAGGATAGGATAGGATAGAGGATACGATATAGGATTTAATAGGATAGAGGATAGGATACGATAGAGGATACGATAGGATAGAGGATAGGATAGGATAGAGAATAGGATAGGATAGAGGATAGGATAGGATAGAGGATAGGATAGGATAGAGGATAGGATAGGATAGGATAGAGGATAATATAGGATAGAGGATAGGATAGGATAGAGGATAGGATAGGATAGAGGATAGGATAGGATAGAGGATACGATATAGGATTTAATAGGTTAGAGGATAGGATACGATAGAGGATAGGATAGGATAGAGGATAGGATAGGATAGATGATGGGATAGGATAGAGGATAGGATAGGATAGAGGATAGAATAGGATAGAGGATAGGATAGGATAGAGGATAGGATATGATACAGGATAGGATAGGATAGAGGATAGGATAGGATAGAGGATAGGATAGGATACAGGATAGGATAGGATAGAGGATAAGATATGATAGAGGATAGGATAGGATAGAGGATAGGATAGGATAGAGACTAGGATAGGATAGAGGATAGGATAGGATAGAGGATAGGATAGGATAGAGGATAGGATAGGATAGAGGATGGGATAGGATAGAGGATAATATAGGATAGATTATAGGATAGGATAGAGGATAGGATAGGATAGAGGATAGGATAGGATAGAGGATAGGATAGGATAGAGGATAATATAGGATAGAGGATAGGATAGGATAGAGGATAGGATAGGATAGAGGATAGGATAGGATAGAGGATAGGATAGGATAGAGGATAGGATAGGACAGAGAAGAGGATATAGGATTGGATAGGATAGCGGATAGGATAGGATTGAGGATAGGATCGGATAGAGGATAGGATATGATAGAGGATAGGATATAGGATTGGATAGGATAGAGGATAGGATAGGATAGAGGATAGGATAGGATAGAGGATAGGATACGATAGAGGATACGATAGGATAGAGGATAGGATAGGATAGAGGATAGGATAGGATAGAGGATAGGATAGGATAGAGGATAGGATAGGACAGAGAATAGGATATAGGATTGGATAGGATAGCGGATAGGATAGGATTGAGGATAGGATAGGATAGAGGATAGGATATGATAGAGGATAGGATATAGGATTGGATAGGATAGAGGATAGGATAGGATAGCGGATAGGATAGGATAGAGGATAGGATAGGATAGAGAATAGGATAGGATAGAGGATAGGATAGGATAGAGGATAGGATAGGATAGAGGATAGGATAGGATAGAGGATAGGATAGGATAGGATAGAGGATAATATAGGATAGAGGATAGGATAGGATAGAGGATAGGATAGGATAGAGGATAGGAAATGATAGAGGATAGGATAGGATAGAGGATAGGATAGGATAGATTATATAATAGGATAGAGGATAGGATAGGATAGAGGATAGGATAGGATAGAGGATAGCATAGGATAGAGGATAGGATAGGATACAGGATACGATATAAGATTTAATAGGATAGAGGATAGGATAGGATAGAGAATAGGATAGGATAGAGGATAGGATAGGATAGAGGATGGGATAGGATAGAGGATAATATAGGATAGAGGATAGGATAGGATAGAGGATAGGATAGGATAGAGGATAGGATAGGATGGAGGATAGGATAGGATAGAGGATAGGATAGGATAGAGAATAGGATAGGATAGAGGATAGGATAGGATAGAAGATACGATATAGGATTTAATAGGATAGAGGATAGGATACGATAGAGGATACGATAGGATAGAGGATAGAATAGGATAGAGAATAGGATAGGATAGAGGATAGGATAGGATAGAGGAAAGGATAGGATAGAGGGTAGGATAGGATAGAGGATGGGATAGGATAGAGGATAATATAGGATAGAGGATAGGATAGGATAGAGGATAGGATAGGATAGAGGATAGGATAGAGGATAGGATAGAGGATAGGATAGAGGATAGGATAGAGGATAGGATAGAGGATAGGATAGAGGATAGGATAGGATAGAGGATAGGATAGGATAGAGGATAGGATAGGATAGAGGATAGGATAGGATAGAGGATAGGATAGGATAGAGGATAGGATAGGATAAAGTATAGGATAGGATAGAGGATAGGATAGGATAGAAGATACGATATAGGATTTAATAGGATAGAGGATAGGATAGGATAGAGGATAGGATAGGATAGAGGATAGGATACGATAGAGGATAAGGATAGGATAGAGGATAGGATAGGATAGAGGATAGGATATGATAGAGGATAGGATAGGATAGAGGATAGGATAGGATAGAGAATAGGATAGGATAGAGGATAGGATAGGATAGAGGATAGGATAGGATAGAGGATAGGATAGGACTCTATAGAGGATAATATAGGATAGAGGATAGGATAGGATAGAGGATAGGATAGGACTCTATAGAGGGTAATATAGGATAGAGGATAGGATAGGATAGAGGATAGGATAGGATAGAGGATAGGATAGGATAGAGGATAGGATAGGATAGAGGATAGGATAGGATAGAGGATAGGATAGGATAGAGGATACGATATAGGATTTAATAGGATAGAGGATAGGATACGATAGAGGATACGATAGGATAGAGGATAGGATAGGATAGAGAATAGGATAGGATAGAGGATAGGATAGGATAGAGGATAGGATAGGATAGAGGATAGGATAGGATAGAGGATACGATATAGGATTTAATAGGTTAGAGGATAGGATACGATAGAGGATAGGATAGGATAGAGGATAGGATAGGATAGATGATGGGATAGGATAGAGGATAATATAGGATAGAGGATATGATAGGATAGAGGATAGGATAGGATAGAGGATGGGATAGGATAGAGGATAATATAGGATAGAGGATAGGATAGGATAGAGGATAGGATAGGATAGAGGATAGGATAGAGGATAGGATAGAGGATAGGATAGGATAGAGGATAGGATAGGATAGAGGATAGGATAGGATAGAGGATAGGATAGGACAGAGGATAGGATAGGATAGAGGATAGGATAGGATAGAGGATAGGATAGGATAGAGGATAGGATACGATAGAGGATAGGATAGGATAGAGGATAGGATAGGATAGAGGATAGGATAGGATAGAGGATAGGATATGATAGAGGATAGGATAGGATAGAGGATAGGATAGGATAGAGGATAGGATAGGACAGAGGATAGGATAGGATCGAGGAAAGGATAGGATAGAGGGTAGGATAGGATAGAGGATGGGATAGGATAGAGGATAATATAGGATAGAGGATAGGATAGGATAGAGGATAGGATAGGATAGAGGATAGGATAGAGGATAGGATAGAGGATAGGATAGAGGATAGGATAGAGGATAGGATAGAGGATAGGATAGGATAGAGGATAGGATAGGATAGAGGATAGGATAGGATAGAGGATAGGATAGGATAGAGGATAGGATAGGATAAAGTATAGGATAGGATAGAGGATAGGATAGGATAGAAGATACGATATAGGATTTAATAGGATAGAGGATAGGATAGGATAGAGGATAGGATAGGATAGAGGATAGGATACGATAGAGGATAAGGATAGGATAGAGGATAGGATAGGATAGAGGATAGGATATGATAGAGGATAGGATAGGATAGAGGATAGGATAGGATAGAGAATAGGATAGGATAGAGGATAGGATAGGATAGAGGATAGGATAGGATAGAGGATAGGATAGGACTCTATAGAGGATAATATAGGATAGAGGATAGGATAGGATAGAGGATAGGATAGGACTCTATAGAGGGTAATATAGGATAGAGGATAGGATAGGATAGAGGATAGGATAGGATAGAGGATAGGATAGGATAGAGGATACGATATAGGATTTAATAGGATAGAGGATAGGATACGATAGAGGATACGATAGGATAGAGGATAGGATAGGATAGAGAATAGGATAGGATAGAGGATAGGATAGGATAGAGGATAGGATAGGATAGAGGATAGGATAGGATAGGATAGAGGATAATATAGGATAGAGGATAGGATAGGATAGAGGATAGGATAGGATAGAGGATAGGATAGGATAGAGGATAGGATAGGATAGAGGATACGATATAGGATTTAATAGGTTAGAGGATAGGATACGATAGAGGATAGGATAGGATAGAGGATAGGATAGGATAGATGATGGGATAGGATAGAGGATAATATAGGATAGAGGATATGATAGGATAGAGGATAGGATAGGATAGAGGATGGGATAGGATAGAGGATAATATAGGATAGAGGATAGGATAGGATAGAGGATAGGATAGGATAGAGGATAGGATAGAGGATAGGATAGAGGATAGGATAGGATAGAGGATAGGATAGGATAGAGGATAGGATAGGATAGAGGATAGGATAGGACAGAGGATAGGATAGGATAGAGGATAGGATAGGATAGAGGATAGGATAGGATAGAGGATAGGATACGATAGAGGATAGGATAGGATAGAGGATAGGATAGGATAGAGGATAGGATAGGATAGAGGATAGGATATGATAGAGGATAGGATAGGATAGAGGATAGGATAGGATAGAGGATAGGATAGGACAGAGGATAGGATAGGATAGAGGATAGGATAGGATAGAGGATAGGATAGGATAGAGAATAGGATAGGATAGAGGATAGGATAGGATAGAGGATAGGATAGGATAGAGGATAAAATAGGATAGGATAGAGGATAATATAGGATAGAGGATAGGATAGGATACAGGATAGGATAGGATAGAGGATAGGATATGATAGAGGATAGGATAGGATAGAGGATAGGATAGGATAGAGACTAGGATAGGATAGAGGACAGGATAGGATAGATGATAGGATAGGATAGAGGATAGGATAGGATAGAGGATGGGATAGGATAGAGGATAATATAGGATAGAGGATAGGATAGGATAGAGGATAGGATAGGATTGAGGATAGGATAGGATAGAGGATAGGATATGATAGAGGATAGGATAGGATAGAGGATAGGATAGGATAGAGGATAGGATAGGATAGAGGATAGGATATGATAGAGGATAGGATAGGATAGAGGATAATATAGGATAGAGGATAGGATAGGATAGAGGATAGGATAGGATAGAGGATAGGATAGGATAGAGGATAGGATAGGATAGAGGATAGGATAGGATAAAGGATAGGATAGGATAGAGGATAGGATAGGATACAGGATAGGATATAGGATTTAATAGGATAGAGGATAGGATACGATAGAGGATACGATAGGATAGAGGATAGAATAGGATAGAGAATAGGATAGGATAGAGGATAGGATAGGATAGAGGATAGGATAGGATAGAGGATAGGATAGGATAGGATAGAGGATAATATAGGATAGAGGATAGGATAGGATAGAGGATAGGATAGGATAGATGATGGGATAGGATAGAGGATAGGATAGGATAGAGGATAGAATAGGATAGAGGATAGGATAGGATAGAGGATAGGATAGGATAGAGGATAGGATAGGATAGAGGATACGATATAGGATTTAATAGGATAGAGGATAGGATACGATAGAGGATACGATAGGATAGAGGATAGGATAGGATAGAGAATAGGATAGGATAGAGGATAGGATAGGATAGAGGATAGGATAGGATAGAGGATAGGATAGGATAGGATAGAGGATAATATAGGATAGAGGATAGGATAGGATAGAGGATAGGATAGGATAGAGGATAGGATAGGATAGAGGATAGGATAGGATAGAGGATACGATATAGGATTTAATAGGTTAGAGGATAGGATACGATAGAGGATAGGATAGGATAGAGGATAGGATAGGATAGATGATGGGATAGGATAGAGGATAGGATAGGATAGAGGATAGAATAGGATAGAGGATAGGATAGGATAGAGGATAGGATATGATACAGGATAGGATAGGATAGAGGATAGGATAGGATAGAGGATAGGATAGGATACAGGATAGGATAGGATAGAGGATAAGATATGATAGAGGATAGGATAGGATAGAGGATAGGATAGGATAGAGACTAGGATAGGATAGAGGATAGGATAGGATAGAGGATAGGATAGGATAGAGGATAGGATAGGATAGAGGATGGGATAGGATAGAGGATAATATAGGATAGAGGATAGGATAGGATAGAGGATAGGATAGGATAGAGGATAGGATAGGATAGAGGATAGGATAGGATAGAGGATAGGATAGGATAGATTATATAATAGGATAGAGGATAGGATAGGATAGAGACTAGGATAGGATAGAGGATAGGATAGGATAGAGGATAGGATAGGATAGAGGATAGGATAGGATAGAGGATGGGATAGGATAGAGGATAATATAGGATAGAGGATAGGATAGGATAGAGGATAGGATAGGATAGAGGATAGGATAGGATAGAGGATAGGATAGGATAGAGGATAGGATAGGATAGAGGATAGGATAGGATAGAGGATAGGATAGGATAGATTATATAATAGGATAGAGGATAGGATAGGATAGAGGATAGGATAGGATAGAGGATAGGATAGGATAGAGGATAGGATACGATAGAGGATACGATAGGATAGAGGATAGGATAGGATAGAGAATAGGATAGGATAGAGGATAGGATAGGATAGAGGATAGGATAGGATAGAGGATAGGATAGGATAGAGGATGGGATAGGATAGAGGATAATATAGGATAGAGGATAGGATAGGATAGAGGATAGGATAGGATAGAGGATAGGATAGGATAGAGGATAGGATAGGATAGAGAATAGGATAGGATAGAGGATAGGATAGGATAGAGGATAGGATAGGATAGAGGATAGGATAGGATAGAGGATGGGATAGGATAGAGGATAATATAGGATAGAGGATAGGATAGGATAGAGGATAGGATAGGATAGAGGATAGGATAGGATAGAGGATAGGATAGGATAGAGGATAGGATAGGACAGAGAATAGGATATAGGATTGGATAGGATAGCGGATAGGATAGGATTGAGGATAGGATCGGATAGAGGATAGGATATGATAGAGGATAGGATATAGGATTGGATAGGATAGAGGATAGGATAGGATAGAGGATAGGATAGGATAGAGGATAGGATACGATAGAGGATACGATAGGATAGGATAGGATAGAGGATAGGATAGGATAGAGGATAGGATAGGATAGAGGACAGGATAGGACAGAGAATAGGATATAGGATTGGATAGGATAGCGGATAGGATAGGATTGAGGATAGGATATGATAGAGGATAGGATATGATAGAGGATAGGATATAGGATTGGATAGGATAGAGGATAGGATAGGATAGCGGATAGGATAGGATAGAGGATAGGATAGGATAGAGAATAGGATAGGATAGAGGATAGGATAGGATAGAGGATAGGATAGGATAGAGGATAGGATAGGATAGAGGATAGGATAGGATAGGATAGAGGATAATATAGGATAGAGGATAGGATAGGATAGAGGATAGGATAGGATAGAGGATAGGAAAGGATAGAGGATAGGATAGGATAGAGGATAGGATGGGATAGATTATATAATAGGATAGAGGATAGGATAGGATAGAGGATAGGATAGGATAGAGGATAGCATAGGATAGAGGATAGGATAGGATAGAGGATAGGATAGGATAGAGGATAGGATAGGATAGAGGATAGGATAGGATATAGGATACGATATAGGATTTAATAGGATAGAGGATAGGATAGGATAGAGAATAGGATAGGATAGAGGATAGGATAGGATAGAGGATGGGATAGGATAGAGGATAATATAGGATAGAGGATAGGATAGGATAGAGGATAGGATAGGATAGAGGATAGGATAGGATAGAGGATAGGATAGGAATGAGGATACGATATAGGATTTAATAGGATAGAGGATAGGATACGATAGAGGATACGATAGGATAGAGGATAGGATAGGATAGAGAATAGGATACTATAGAGGATAGGATAGGATAGAGGATAGGATAGGATAGAGGATAGGATAGGATAGGATAGAGGATAATATAGGATAGAGGATAGGATAGGATAGAGGATAGGATAGGATAGAGGATAGGATAGGATAGAGGATAGGATAGGATAGAGGATACGATATAGGATTTAATAGGTTAGAGGATAGGATACGATAGAGGATAGGATAGGATAGAGGATAGGATAGGATAGATGATGGGATAGGATAGAGGATAATATAGGATAGAGGATATGATAGGATAGAGGATAGGATAGGATAGAGGATGGGATAGGATAGAGGATAATATAGGATAGAGGATAGGATAGGATAGAGGATAGGATAGGATAGAGGATAGGATAGAGGATAGGATAGGATAGAGGATAGGATAGGATAGAGGATAGGATAGGATAGAGGATAGGATAGGATAGAGAATAGGATAGGATAGAGGATAGGATAGGATAGAGGATAGGATAGGATAGAGGATAGGATAGGATAGAGGATGGGATAGGATAGAGGATAATATAGGATAGAGGATAGGATAGGATAGAGGATAGGATAGGATAGAGGATAGGATAGGATAGAGGATAGGATAGGATAGATTATATAATAGGATAGAGGATAGGATAGGATAGAGGATAGGAAAGGATAGAGGATAGGATAGGATAGAGGATAGGATGGGATAGATTATATAATAGGATAGAGGATAGGATAGGATAGAGGATAGGATAGGATAGAGGATAGCATAGGATAGAGGATAGGATAGGATAGAGGATAGGATAGGATAGAGGATAGGATAGGATAGAGGATAGGATAGGATATAGGATACGATATAGGATTTAATAGGATAGAGGATAGGATAGGATAGAGAATAGGATAGGATAGAGGATAGGATAGGATAGAGGATGGGATAGGATAGAGGATAATATAGGATAGAGGATAGGATAGGATAGAGGATAGGATAGGATAGAGGATAGGATAGGATAGAGGATAGGATAGGAATGAGGATACGATATAGGATTTAATAGGATAGAGGATAGGATACGATAGAGGATACGATAGGATAGAGGATAGGATAGGATAGAGAATAGGATACTATAGAGGATAGGATAGGATAGAGGATAGGATAGGATAGAGGATAGGATAGGATAGGATAGAGGATAATATAGGATAGAGGATAGGATAGGATAGAGGATAGGATAGGATAGAGGATAGGATAGGATAGAGGATAGGATAGGATAGAGGATAGGATAGGATAGAGGATACGATATAGGATTTAATAGGTTAGAGGATAGGATACGATAGAGGATAGGATAGGATAGAGGATAGGATAGGATAGATGATGGGATAGGATAGAGGATAATATAGGATAGAGGATATGATAGGATAGAGGATAGGATAGGATAGAGGATGGGATAGGATAGAGGATAATATAGGATAGAGGATAGGATAGGATAGAGGATAGGATAGGATAGAGGATAGGATAGAGGATAGGATAGGATAGAGGATAGGATAGGATAGAGGATAGGATAGGATAGAGGATAGGATAGGATAGAGAATAGGATAGGATAGAGGATAGGATAGGATAGAGGATAGGATAGGATAGAGGATAGGATAGGATAGAGGATGGGATAGGATAGAGGATAATATAGGATAGAGGATAGGATAGGATAGAGGATAGGATAGGATAGAGGATAGGATAGGATAGAGGATAGGATAGGATAGATTATATAATAGGATAGAGGATAGGATAGGATAGAGGATAGGATAGGATAGAGGATAGCATAGGATAGAGGATAGGATAGGATAGAGGATAGGATAGGATAGAGGATAGGATAGGATAGAGGATAGGATAGGATATAGGATACGATATAGGATTTAATAGGATAGAGGATAGGATAGTATAGAGAATAGGATAGGATAGAGGATAGGATAGGATAGAGGATGGGATAGGATAGAGGATAATATAGGATAGAGGATAGGATAGGATAGAGGATAGGATAGGATAGAGGATAGGATAGGATAGAGGATAGGATAGGAATGAGGATACGATATAGGATTTAATAGGATAGAGGATAGGATACGATAGAGGATACGATAGGATAGAGGATAGGATAGGATAGAGAATAGGATAGGATAGAGGATAGGATAGGATAGAGGATAGGATAGGATAGAGGATAGGATAGGATAGGATAGAGGATAAATATAGGATAGAGGATAGGATAGGATAGAGGATAGGATAGGATAGAGGATAGGATAGGATAGAGGATAGGATAGGATAGAGGATACGATATAGGATTTAATAGGTTAGAGGATAGGATACGATAGAGGATAGGATAGGATAGAGGATAGGATAGGATAGATGATGGGATAGGATAGAGGATAATATAGGATAGAGGATATGATAGGATAGAGGATAGGATAGGATAGAGGATGGGATAGGATAGAGGATAATATAGGATAGAGGATAGGATAGGATAGAGGATAGGATAGGATAGAGGATAGGATAGAGGATAGGATAGAGGATAGGATAGGATAGAGGATAGGGTAGGATAGAGGATAGGATAGGATAGAGGATAGGATAGGACAGAGGATAGGATAGGATGGAGGATAGGATAGGATAGAGGATAGGATAGGATAGAGGATAGGATACGATAGAGGATAGGATAGGATAGAGGATAGGATAGGATAGAGGATAGGATAGGATAGAGGATAGGATATGATAGAGGATAGGATAGGATAGAGGATAGGATAGGATAGAGGATAGGATAGGACAGAGGATAGGATAGGATAGAGGATAGGATAGGATAGAGGATAGGATAGGATAGAAAATAGGATAGGATAGAGGATAGGATAGGATAGAGGATAGGATAGGATAGAGGATAAAATAGGATAGGATAGAGGATAATATAGGATAGAGGATAGGATAGGATAGAGGATAGGATAGGATACAGGATAGGATAGGATAGAGGATAGGATATGATAGAGGATAGGATAGGATAGAGGATAGGATAGGATAGAGACTAGAATAGGATAGAGGACAGGATAGGATAGATGATAGGATAGGATAGAGGATAGGATAGAGGATGGGATAGGATAGAGGATAATATAGGATAGAGGATAGGATAGGATAGAGGATAGGATAGGATTGAGGATAGGATAGGATAGAGGATAGGATATGATAGAGGATAGGATAGGATAGAGGATAGGATAGGATAGAGGATAGGATAGGATAGAGGATAGGATAGGATAGAGGATAGGATAGGATAGGATAGAGGATAATATAGGATAGAGGATAGGATAGGATAGAGGATAGGATAGGATAGAGGATAGGATAGGATAGAGGATAGGATAGGATAGAGGATAGGATAGGATAAAGGATAGGATAGGATAGAGGATAGGATAGGATAGAAGATACGATATAGGATTTAATAGGATAGAGGATAGGATACGATAGAGGATACGATAGGATAGAGGATAGAATAGGATAGAGAATAGGATAGGATAGAGGATAGGATAGGATAGAGGAAAGGATAGGATAGAGGATAGGATAGGATAGAGGATGGGATAGGATAGAGGATAATATAGGATAGAGGATAGGATAGGATAGAGGATAGGATAGGATAGAGGATAGGATAGGATAGAGGATAGGATAGAGGATAGGATAGAGGATAGGATAGGATAGAGGATAGGATAGGATAGAGGATAGGATAGGATAGAGGATAGGATAGGATAGAGGATAGGATAGGATAGAGGATAGGATAGGATAGAGGATAGGATACGATAGAGGATAAGGATAGGATAGAGGATGGGATAGGATAGAGGATAATATAGGATAGAGGATAGGATAGGATAGAGGATAGGATAGGATAGAGGATAGGATAGAGGATAGGATAGAGGATAGGATAGAGGATAGGATAGAGGATAGGATAGAGGATAGGATAGAGGATAGGATAGGATAGAGAATAGGATAGGATAGAGGATAGGATAGGATAGAGGATAGGATAGGATAGAGGATAGGATAGGATAGAGGATAGGATAGGATAGAGGATGGGATAGGATAGAGGATAATATAGGATAGAGGATAGGATAGGATAGAGGATAGGATAGGATAGAGGATAGGATAGGATAGAGGATAGGATAGGACAGAGAATAGGATATAGGATTGGATAGGATAGCGGATAGGATAGGATTGAGGATAGGATCGGATAGAGGATAGGATATGATAGAGGATAGGATATAGGATTGGATAGGATAGAGGATAGGATAGGATAGAGGATAGGATAGGATAGAGGATAGGATAGGATAGAGGATAGGATAGGATAGGATAGAGGATAATATAGGATAGAGGATAGGATAGGATACAGGATAGGATAGGTTAGAGGATATTAAAGGATAGAGGATAGGATAGGATAGAGGATAGGATAGGATAGATTATATAATAGGATAGAGGATAGGATAGGATAGAGGATAGGATAGGATAGAGGATAGGATAGGATAGAGGATAGGATAGGATAGAGGAAAGGATAGGATAGAGGATAGGATATAATAGAGGATAGGATAGGATAGAGGATAGGATAGGATAGAGGATAGGATAGAGGATAGGATAGAGGATAGGATAGAGGATAGGATAGAGGATAGGATAGGATAGAGGATAGGATAGGATAGAGGATAGGATAGGATAGAGGATAGGATAGGATAGAGGATAGGATAGGATAGAGGATAGGATAGGATAGAGGATAGGATAGGATAGAGGATAGGATACGATAGAGGATAAGGATAGGATAGAGGATAGGATAGGATAGAGGATAGGATATGATAGAGGATAGGATAGGATAGAGGATAGGATAGGATAGAGAATAGGATAGGATAGAGGATAGGATAGGATAGAGGATAGGATAGGATAGAGGATAGGATAGGATGCTATAGAGGATAATATAGGATAGAGGATAGGATAGGATAGAGGATAGGATAGGATAGAGGATAGGATAGGATAGAGGATAGGATAGGATAGAGGATAGGATAGGATAGAGGATAGGATAGGATAGAGGATAGGATAGGATAGAGGATAGGATAGGATAGAGGATACGATATAGGATTTAATAGGATAGAGGATAGGATACGATATAGGATTTAATAGGATAGAGGATAGGATACGATATAGGATTTAATAGGATAGAGGATAGGATACGATAGAGGATACGATAGGATAGAGGATAGGATAGGATAGAGAATAGGATAGGATAGAGGATAGGATAGGATAGAGGATAGGATAGGATAGAGGATAGGATAGGATAGAGGATAGGATAGGATAGGATAGAGGATAATACAGGATAGAGGATAGGATAGGATAGAGGATAGGATAGGATAGAGGATAGGATAGGATAGAGGATAGGATAGGATAGAGGATATGATAGGATAGAGGATAGGATAGGATAGAGGATACGATATAGGATTTAATAGGTTAGATGATAGGATACGATAGAGGATAGGATAGGATAGAGGATAGGATAGGATAGAGGATGGGATAGGATAGAGGATAGGATAGGATAGAGGATAGAATAGGATAGAGGATAGGATAGGATAGAGGATAGGATATGATATAGGATAGGATAGGATAGAGGATAGGATAGGATAGAGGATAGGATAGGATACAGGATAGGATAGGATAGAGGATAAGATATGATAGAGGATAGGATAGGATAGAGGATAGGATAGGATAGAGACTAGGATAGGATAGAGGATAGGATAGGATAGAGGATAGGATAGGATAGAGGATAGGATAGGATAGAGGATGGGATAGGATAGAGGATAATATAGGATAGAGGATAGGATAGGATAGAGGATAGGATAGGATTGAGGATAGGATAGGATAGAGGATAGGATATGATAGAGGATAGGATAGGATAGAGGATAGGATAGGATAGAGAATAGGATAGGATAGAGGATAGGATAGGATAGAGGATAGGATAGGATAGAGGATAGGATAGGATAGAGGATGGGATAGGATAGAGGATAATATAGGATAGAGGATAGGATAGGATAGAGGATAGGATAGGATAGAGGATAGGATAGGATAGAGGATAGGATAGGATAGAGGATAGGATAGGATAGAGGATACGATATAGGATTTAATAGGATAGAGGATAGGATACGATAGAGGATACGATAGGATAGAGGATAGGACAGGATAGAGAATAGGATAGGATAGAGGATAGGATAGGATAGAGGATAGGATAGGATAGAGGATAGGATAGGATAGAGGATGGGATAGGATAGAGGATAATATAGGATAGAGGATAGGATAGGATAGAGGATAGGATAGGATAAAGGATAGGATAGGATAGAGGATAGGATAGGGCAGAGAATAGGATATAGGATTGGATAGGATAGCGGATAGAATAGGATTGAGGATAGGATAGGATAGAGGATAGGATAGGATAGAGAATAGGATAGGATAGAGGATAGGATAGGATAGAGGATGGGATAGGATAGAGGATAATATAGGATAGAGGATAGGATAGGATAGAGGATAGGATTGGATAGAGGATAGGATAGGATAGAGGATAGGATAGGATAGAGGATAGGATAGGATAGAGGATAGGATAGGATAGAGGATAGGTTAGGATAGAGGATAGGATAGGATAGAGGATAGGATAGGATAGGATAGAGGATAATATAGGATAGAGGATATGATAGGATAGAGGATAGGATAGGATAGGGGATGGGATAGGATAGAGGATAATATAGGATAGAGGATAGGATAGGATAGAGGATAGGATAGGATAGAGGATAGGATAGAGGATAGGATAGGATAGAGGATAGGATAGGATAGAGGATAGGATAGGATAGAGGATAGGATAGGACAGAGGATAGGATAGGATAGAGGATAGGATAGGATAGAGGATAGGATAGGATAGAGGATAGGATAGGATAGAGGATAGGATAGGATAGAGGATAGGATAGGATAGAGGATAAAATAGGATAGGATAGAGGATAATATAGGATAGAGGATAGGATAGGATAGAGGATAGGATAGGATAGAGGATAGGATAGGATAGAGGATAGGATAGGATAGAGGATGGGATAGGATAGAGGATAGGATAGGATAGAGGATAGGATAGGATAGAGGATAGGATAGGATAGAGGATAGGATAGGATAGGATAGAGGATAATATAGGATAGAGGATAATATAGGATAGAGGATAATAGGATAGAGGATAGGATAGGATAGAGGATAGGATAGGATAGGATAGAGGATAGGATAGGATAGAGGATAGGATAGGATAGAGAATAGGATAG
>NW_027489546.1:0-36335 GCF_050948215.1 Halictus rubicundus
TTCAAGTATATTCTTCTATATTCTTGTAATATTATGGTATATTCTGGTATATTCTGTTATATTCTTCTATATTCGAGTAATATTATGGTATATTCTGGTATATTCTCAAATATTCTTCTGTATTTTAGTAATATTATGGTATATTCGTGTATATTCTGCTATATTCTAGTATATTCTGCTATATTCTAATATATTGAGGTATATTCTCGTATATTCTTCTATTTTCGAGTAATATTATGGTATATTCTGGTATATTCTGGTATATTCTTGAATATTATAGTAATATTATGGTATATTATGGTATATTCTTGTATATTCTAGTAATATTATGGTATATTCTGGTGTATTCTGGCATATTCAAGTATATTCTTCTATATTCTTGTAATATTATGGTATATTCTGGTATATTCTGTTATACTCTAATATATTCTGGTATATTCTGGTATATTCTTGTATATTCTTCTATATTCTAGTAATGTAATGGTATATTCTGGTATATTCTGCTATATTCTAGTATATTCTGGTATATTCTCGTATATTCTTCTATATTCTAGTAATATTATGGTATATTCTGGTATATTCGGGTATATTCTGGTATATTCTGGTATATTCTGGTATATTCTAGTATATTCTTCTATATTCTAGTAATATTATGGTATATTCTGGTATATTCTGGCATATTCTAGTATATTCTTCTATATTCGAGTAATATTATGGTATATTCTGGTATATTCAGGTATGTTCTCAAATATTCTTCTGTATTTTAGTAATATTATGGTATATTCGTGTATATTCTGCTATATTCTAGTATATTCTGCTATATTCTAATATATTCAGGTATATTCTCGTATATTCTTCTATTTTCGAGTAATATTATGGTATATTCTGGTATATTCTGGTATATTCTTGAATATTATAGTAATATTATGGTATATTATGGTATATGCTTGTCTATTCTAGTAATATTATGGTATATTCTGGTGTTCGCGACGTACTTTCGCGATTGTTGCCCGCCAACTTAATCTTGGGCAACTATTTCAACGGATACGGAAGACTGGATTGGAACAGGAAAGGAATCGCGTTTCGTCCCGAACCTGTCGGAGGACTCGTCAGTAAGGCTATTCCGACAGGTCCTGCCTTAGACGCGCGCGGATCCGAGTGATCCGTATTGTATTCGCCTTGCCGTGTGCAAGGCGATTTGACTCTCGGTATAATTGACTGTAAGTGTCACGTGTTCAAGATCTTGTATGGACTCATTGCAAGCTAGACTTCCAGACTCAACGCGAAGTTGTAAGGTTCGGATGAGACCTGTGGTGTTGCTCGTCCGAAGATCGTATATGAACTGTATTTGCAGATCGACGACTTTTTAGAATTAACTCGAGGTCATAGGCTCCCCATGGCTGAGAGGTTGGCCTTAGGTGGTTATAGGCTCCTCGTGGCTGAGAGGTTGGTCTTAGGTGTAGGAGAGGTATGTGTCGCTCGTTGCGACGAGAAAGGAAGCTCTCCGGATTGGTTAGGGAAAACTTGCATTTTCCAATCAGCATGCCCTTAATTGTTCATACTCCCTTCCACAGGCTCAGGCTAAGAGCCTGGTTGGAAGGAAGAGTGGGGCGATGCATAACTTGGGAAAAACCGAGTGTTTTGGTAATTCGACGCTGTCGAAAGGTCGATTGTCATAGACCCTTGAACCGTGTCATGAATTTATGGCCTGACCGTACTTAGTGGCCGCGAGCGAAGGATATACATCCTTGGGCCGTATCGAAAGAACGCGAAGGTTCTGCAGACCCGTCTCGTGTATACAAACATCGTTCGGTCGGTCCGATTGTAAACAGCTTCGAGATTATGAGGGCCAAAGTTGCTATTTGGTTACGTCTCTAAATCACGAATGTTTTGAAATAGAAGGAGCTACGAACAAAGACCCTCTGTAAGACCCTTTCGTTCATCGATAGCATGAAGAAACGATTCATGCTTAAGATGACAGTTCTGTTGCGACGGAACATGCTCCCCCTCGTTGATCGAGTCGATCGATCAATAGTAAATGTGATAACCTTGACTCACCTTGGTTATGCTGACGTCGTGGCACCGAGCGATTGTGCACTGTCTGAATCGGGAAGAGGTGCTAACCTTTTAACGTTCCGTTTGTATGTGCCGTTGATGGTGCGAACGGTTACTGCGCGTATGATACCGTCGGTTCCTGGATGTACTTGTTGTACTCGACCCAGATGCCAACACAATGGTGGGAGATGATCGTCCTTCAAAGTACGATGGTCCCGATGTTGATGTTGTGAGACCCTTTGTTCCATTTGTGTCGGAGGTTAAGTTGATGAATATATTCCTTGTGCCATCGGGTCCAGAAGTCTTGTTTGACCTTCTGGATATGTTGCCAATTGGATAGGCGATTTGATGGCGATTTGCTGAAATCAGTCTCGGTGATGCACGTCAAAGAACCACCGATCAGGAAATGGCCGGGCGTAAGAGCGGATATATCGTTTGGATCTGACGAGAGTGGTGTCAGAGGACGCGAATTGAGTATGGCTTCGATCTCGATAACGAATGTGGTGAATTGTTCGTATGTGAATAATTCTTCACCGACAACACGTTTGACATGGTGTTTAAATGATTTGACGGCGGCTTCCCACAGTCCGCCGAAATGAGGTGACAGAGCGGGCATGAAATGCCATGATATAGATTTGGATGTGAGAAAGTAATTGAATTTCTCATCCTTAGATAATGTTTGGTGGAGTTCCGTTAACTCATTGTTGGCACCGATGAAGTTGGTACCGTTGTCTGAATATAGGTTTTTGCACATTCCTCGCCGCGCGATGAATCGTTTAAGTGCCGCTATAAATGCTTCGGTGGTCAGATCGCTGACTACTTCCAAATGGACGGCCTTTGTTGCAAAGCAAATGAACACGGCCACGTAGACCTTAACTCGGGTCCGATTTCTGAATTGTCGTTCCTTTATGAAGAAGGGACCGCAATAATCTATTCCGCTGTTGATGAAAGGACGACCCTCGGTGACGCGCGCGGCAGGTAGGTTGCCCATTACATATTCGACGCTGGTGGGTTTTACCCGGAAACATCTGACGCATTGCCTAATGATTTGGCGTGTGGTGGTTTTTCCATTTATTGGCCAATACAATTGTCGCACATCGTATAACGTGGTTGTGATTCCAGCGTGATGATTTCGTAGGTGTGAATCACGAATTATGAGTTTGGTGACGTGATGCTCTCGAGGTAAAAGTGTCGGATGTCTCTGTTCAAAAGGCAGGGTAGAATTTTGTAATCGTCCCCCCACGCGTAATACTCCTGAGTCGTCAAGAAACGGACATAATGGCATCAGATTGCTAGTGTTTGGTAATCTTCCGATTTTCAAATCACGTATGTCATGAGCAAATGTAACAGCTTGTAATAATCTTATTATTCGGTCGTTCGCGTCTTGTAATTCTTTAATAGACAAAGGTCCTGAGGCCCGATGTTTGGTTCGAAAACGTAAACAATAGGCAACGATTCGTCTGAGTTTTTGAATGTTCGAGTATCGCATGAGAATCTCGTCGGTTTGGGTGATTAAGCCTACTAAACACGTCACCGTCCGTAGTTCCGGTAGCTCCTCACACCTGGCAAATCTTGCTGGTGGCCATTTGGCTTGCTCTTGGGTGAGCCACTTGGGTCCGTTGCGCCAAAGGTGATTGTTGTTGAATTCTACGGCGGTGGTTCCCCGAGAAATGAGGTCGGCTGGATTGTTAGTTGACCGAACCTGTCGCCATGATTGAATGTCCGTTTTGCGTTGAATATCTGCTACGCGGTTCGCAACGAAAGTCTTTAAAGTAGAAGGTTGTTTTTTCAACCAGCCTAGGACGACGGTCGAATCAGTCCAGAAAATGGTTTTGTCGATATTGTGTGTTAACGCGTTTCGCACGGTTTGGGATAACGTGGCTAATAATACGGCGCCGCATAGTTCTAAACGCGCTAGGGTTATCTGACTGAGCGGCGCGACCCGTGATTTTGCGCAAAGTAGGTGCGCGTGAATGGACCCGGAATTATCGGTTGTTCGTATATATAAGCAGGCGCCGTAGGCTTTTTCGCTAGCGTCGCAAAAGCCGTGTAATTCGGTCCGTTTTGCATTTTTTATCCTTACAAGGCGTTTGAATTCAATATCGTTGAGTTGTTGTAGAGTGCTTTCGAAATTTGTCCGTTCTGTGTGGATGCTGGTAGGTACTGACTCGTCCCAGGTGATTTTCAAGGTCCAGAGTCGTTGCATTATGATTTTGGCAATGATCGTAATAGGGCCGAGCACGCCGAGTGGATCGTACATTTTTGCAATTGTTGATAAGATATTTCGTTTGCTGACCTCGGTTGTCGTTGTTGGTTGGACTGAATATCTAATCGTGTCATGCTGGGCATCCCATGATATTCCTAGTGTTTTCATGGTGGATGCATCTCCCAGAATTTTTGGATGGATTAATTCCTTGCTCAGACTCGATAGCAATTTCGGTTCGTTCGACGCCCACTGTCGAATATTAAGAGCACCTTTCTTCAACAAGGTTATTATTTGATGTTGTAACCTCTTCGCTTCTGTGATTGAATCGGTGCCGGTCACTAAATCGTCGACGTATAAGTCTCTTTTGATACGAGCTGCTGCTCCCGAAAAATTGCGTTCTTCATCGGTCGCTAACTGGTGTAGACTTCGTATAGCCAAATATGGAGCTGATGCGAGTCCGAAAGTAACAGTGGTCAATTCGTATGTCTTTATTTCTTCGTGCGGATCTCTCCACAATATTCTCTGATAAATACGATCTTCGGGTCGAATGAGAAACTGACGATACATTTTCTCGATGTCCCCTGTTAAGACGTACGTGTGCATTCGGAATCTTAATAAAGGCGATAGGAGATCGTCTTGCAATGTGGGACCGATTCGGAGAGTGTCGTTTAAAGATAGATTCGTGTTTGTCTTCGCGGATCCGTCGAAAACTACTCGGACCTTAGTTGTCAAACTCGTGGGTTTAATGACGGCGTGGTGCGGTAAGTAGAAACCTGGCGTGTGAACGGTTGTTACCTATTTCATATGTCCGAGTGCACGGTATTCGTCTATCACCTTTGTGTATTTTTGGTCGTTGTTACGAATGTCCGTTTCGGGGCTCGCGATCGAAGGTTTGGCGACGGTCGTTGGATTTCCGGTAACGCGTGTCTTATCCGTTTCGCGTTTGTTGTTGTTTTCTGAGAGCTACTCTGATGCGATGCGTTGCGGAGATGTTTGAACATCTCTGCCGCGTGAGGCATGCGTGTGTCGACTAGGGTGTGCTCCCATGTACGGCGCGTTTCGTGGTCCATGCGATCGATCGCGATGCTCGTGATGAAATCGTTTGCGATATCCTCCCAAGATCGGCCGAGCGATTGTAACGAACGGATGTGGGATTGCATGTAATTGATCAAATTGTTGATCGAATTTGGCGTACCCTCCGGCATTGCCGGTGTCTCGAGTAATAGTGCGGTGTGTCGTAGAACGAGCGCGCGTTGGTTGTCATAAGTCTCTAATAATTGAGCCCACGCGGCTTTGTAATTTTCTTCGCTCATTGTGAACGATTCGATGGCGGATTCGGCTTGTCCTGATACTGATAACCTCAGGTAATTAAATCGTTGTATGTCAGTGAGTCCGGTGTGACCGTGGATCAAGCTTAAAAACGCGTCTTTAAATGGTAGCCATTTCTCGAGACGACCGTCGAAACGAGGAAGATTGATCTTCGGGAGATGTATTCCGGTGATGCTATTTGATGTGGACGGTGCCGGCGAATCGGTCGTGGTTCTCATAGATTGACTTGGTGTCAATGAGAAACTTTCCGATAATTGTATCGCGCTCGCTAATGCGTCGTCGTACGCGGTGGTTACCGTTTTGCGCTCGGTTTCGGTTTGGTCGAAGTCTTCGTATTGACCTAATTCGTCTTGCGCGTCGTTGAAGGCGTCGAACTGTTTTCTCAGCCGATCTATTCGTTCGCGTAGTTTTGTACGTGCGGTCGCGGAATCTTGATATTCTGACAACTCGGTGGTGAAGTTTGTCAAATTCGAGGTAAAAACGCGTTGTTTATGTTTGAGGGCGCGAATGCGTTGATTCCTTTTGATCGCGTTAGCCATTTTCGCTGTCTTACTGAGAATTGCCAATTGAAATTCCTGATCGGTAAATTCAGAATAACGTGCCTACCTTGAGCTGATGTAGTTGGTTGAATGTCTCGTCAGCTGCTGTCTAACTGGCTGGTCAGCGATGATGGTTGGTCGTGGTTGCCTTCGTCCACCCTGGCTGATCAGCAATGTCGGTTGATCGCGGCTAAGGCTGTCTGATTCCTTTAATCCGATTGTCCACACTAGTTTGTCTTTTCACTCACTGCACTGTCACTAGGCCACCGTATCCGGCTCGAAGGACCAAATGTTCGCGACGTACTTTCGCGATTGTTGCCCGCCAACTTAATCTTGGGCAACTATTTCAACGGATACGGAAGACTGGATTGGAACAGGAAAGGAATCGCGTTTCGTCCCGAACCTGTCGGAGGACTCGTCAGTAAGGCTATTCCGACAGGTCCTGCCTTAGACGCGCGCGGATCCGAGTGATCCGTATTGTATTCGCCTTGCCGTGTGCAAGGCGATTTGACTCTCGGTATAATTGACTGTAAGTGTCACGTGTTCAAGATCTTGTATGGACTCATTGCAAGCTAGACTTCCAGACTCAACGCGAAGTTGTAAGGTTCGGATGAGACCTGTGGTGTTGCTCGTCCGAAGATCGTATATGAACTGTATTTGCAGATCGACGACTTTTTAGAATTAACTCGAGGTCATAGGCTCCCCATGGCTGAGAGGTTGGCCTTAGGTGGTTATAGGCTCCTCGTGGCTGAGAGGTTGGTCTTAGGTGTAGGAGAGGTATGTGTCGCTCGTTGCGACGAGAAAGGAAGCTCTCCGGATTGGTTAGGGAAAACTTGCATTTTCCAATCAGCATGCCCTTAATTGTTCATACTCCCTTCCACAGGCTCAGGCTAAGAGCCTGGTTGGAAGGAAGAGTGGGGCGATGCATAACTTGGGAAAAACCGAGTGTTTTGGTAATTCGACGCTGTCGAAAGGTCGATTGTCATAGACCCTTGAACCGTGTCATGAATTTATGGCCTGACCGTACTTAGTGGCCGCGAGCGAAGGATATACATCCTTGGGCCGTATCGAAAGAACGCGAAGGTTCTGCAGACCCGTCTCGTGTATACAAACATCGTTCGGTCGGTCCGATTGTAAACAGCTTCGAGATTATGAGGGCCAAAGTTGCTATTTGGTTACGTCTCTAAATCACGAATGTTTTGAAATAGAAGGAGCTACGAACAAAGACCCTCTGTAAGACCCTTTCGTTCATCGATAGCATGAAGAAACGATTCATGCTTAAGATGACAGTTCTGTTGCGACGGAACATCTGGTATATTCTGGTATATTCTCGTATATTCTTCTATATTCTAGTAATGTAATGGTATATTCTGGTATATTCTGCTATATTCTAGTATATTCTGGTATATTCTCGTATATTCTTCTATATTCTAGTAATATTATGGTATATTCTGTTATATTCGGGTATATTCTGCTATATTCTGCTATATTCTATATTCGTATATTCAGGTATATTCTCGTATATTCTTCTATATTCTAGTAATGTAATGGTATATTCTGGTATATTCTGGAATATTCTGCTATATTCTCGCATATTCTAGTATATTGTCTTATATCTTGTAAAATTCTGGTATGTTCTGGTATATTCTAGTAATATTATGGTATATTCTGGTGTATTCTGGCATATTCAAGTATATTCTTCTATATTCGAGTAATATTATGGTATATTCTAATGTATTCTGCTATATTCTAGTATATTCTGCTATATTCTTGTAATATTATGGTATATTCTGGTATATTCTCGTATATTCTTCTACATTCGAGTAATATTATGGTATATTCTGGTATATTCTTGTATATTCTAGTAATATTATGGCATATTCTAGTATATTCTGCTATATGCTATTATATTCTGCTATATTCTAATATATTCAGGTACATTCTCGTATATTCTTCTATTTTCGAGTAATATTATGGTATATTCTGGTATATTCTGGTATATTCTTGTATATTCTAGTAATATTATTGTATATTCTGGTATATTCTGGGATATTCTGGTATATTCTAGTATATTCTTCTATATTCTAGTAATATTATGGTGTATTATGGTATATTCCGGTATATTCTGGTATATTCTGGTATATTCCAGTATATTCTGCTATATTCTTGTAATATTATGGTATATTCTGGTATATTCTGTTATACTCTAGTATATTCAGGTATATTCTGGTATATTCTAGTATATTCTTCTATATTCTTGTAATATTATGGTATATTCTGGTATATTCTGTTATATTCTTCTATATTCGAGTAATATTATGGTATATGGTGGTATATTCAGGTATATTCTCAAATATTCTTCTGTATTTTAGTAATATTATGGTATATTCGTGTATATTCTGCTATATTCTAGTATATTCTGATATATTCTAATATATTGAGGTATATTCTCGTATATTCTTCTATTTTCGAGTAATATTATGGTATATTCTGGTATATTCTTGTATATTCTGGTAATATTATGGTATATTCTGGTGTATTCTGGCATATTCAAGTATATTCTTCTATATTCGAGTAATATTATGGTATATTCTAGTGTATTCTGCTATATGCTAGTATATTCTGCTATATTCTAATATATTCAGGTATATTCTCGTATATTCTTCTATTTTCGAGTAATATTATGGTATATTCTGGTATATTCTGGTATATTCTTGTATATTCTAGTAATATTATGGTATATTCGGGTATATTCTGGGATATTCTGGTATATTCTAGTATATTCTTCTATATTCTAGTAATATTATGGTGTATTATGGTATATTCCGGTATATTCTGGTATATTCTGGTATATTCTGGTATATTCCAGTATATTCTGCTATATTCTTGTAATATTATGGTATATTCTGGTATATTCTGTTATATTCTAGTATATTCAGGTATATTCTCGTATATTCTTCTATTTTCGAGTAATATTATGGTATATTCTCGTATATTCTGGTATATTCTTGTATATTCAAGCAATATTATGGTATATTCTGGTATATTCTGGGATATTCTATTATATTCTTCTAGATTCGAGTAATATTATGGTATATTCTGGTATATTCAGGTATATTCTCGAATATTCTTCTATATTCTAGTAATATTATGGTATATTCTGGTATATTCTGGAATATTCTGCTATATTCTCGCATATTCTAGTATATTCTCTTATATTCGTGTATATTCTTGTATATTCTGGTATATTCTGTTATATTCTACTATATTCTGGTATGTTCTGGTATATTCTAGTATATTCTTCTATATTCTAGTAATATTATGGTGTATTATGGTATATTCTGGTATATTCTGGTATATTCTAGTATATTCTGCTATATTCTTGTAATATTATGGTATATTCTGGTATATTCTCGTATATTCTTCTATATTCGAGTAATATTATGGTATATTCTAGTATATTCTGCTATATCCTATTATATTCTGCTATACTCTAATATATTCAGGTATATTCTCGTATATTCTTCTATTTTCGAGTAATATTATGGTATATTCTGGTATATTCTGGTATATTCTTGTATATTCTAGTAATATTATGGTATATTCTGGTATATTCTGGGATATTCTGGTATATTCTAGTATATTCTTCTATATTCTAGTAATATTATGGTGTATTATGGTATATTCCGGTATATTCTGGTATATTCTGGTATATTCCAGTATATTCTGCTGTATTCTTGTAATATTATGGTATATTCTGGTATATTCTGTTATATTCTTGTATATTCAGGTATATTCTGGTATATTCTAGTATATTCTTCTATATTCTAGTAATATTATGGTATATTCTGGTATATTCTGCTATATTCTAGTATATTCTGGTATATTCTCGTATATTCTTCTATATTCTAGTAATGTAATGGTATATTCTGGTATATTCTGCTATATTCTAGTATATTTTGGTATATTCTGGTATATTCTGGTATATTCTCGTATATTCTTCTATATTCGAGTAATATTATGGTATATTCTGGTATATTCTTGTATATTCTAGTAATATTATGGTATATTCTGGTGTATTCTGGCATATTCAAGTATATTCTTCTATATTCGAGTAATATTATGGTATATTCTAGTATATTCTGCTATATGCTATTATATTCTGCTATATTCTAATATATTCAGGTATATTCTGGTATATTCTTCTATTTTCGAGTAATATTATGGTATATTCTGGTATATTCTTCTATTTTCGAGTAATATTATGGTATATTCTGGTATATTCTGGTATATTCTTGTATATTCTAGTAATATTATGGTATATTCTGGTATATTCTGGGATATTCTGGTATATTCTAGTATATTCTTCTATATTCTAGTAATATTATGGTGTATTATGGTATATTCTGGTATATTCTGGTATATTCTGGAATATTCTAGTATATTCTGCTATATTCTTGTAATATTATGGTATATTCTGGTATATTCCAGTATATTCTCTTATATTCGTGTATATTCTTGTATATTCTGGTATATTCTGTTATATTCTACTATATTCTGGTATATTCTGGTATATTCTAGTATATTCTTCTATATTCTAGTAATATTATGGTGTATTATGGTATATTCTGGTATATTCTGGTATATTCTAGTATATTCTGCTATATTCTTGTAATATTATGGTATATTCTGGTATATTCTCGTATATTCTTCTATATTCGAGTAATATTATGGTATATTCTGGTATATTCTTGTATATTCTAGTAATATTATGGTATATTCTGGTGTATTCTGGCATATTCAAGTATATTCTTCTATATTCGAGTAATATTATGGTATATTCTAGTATATTCTGCTATATGCTAGAATATTCTGCTATATTCTAATATATTCAGGTATATTCTCGTATATTCTTCTATTTTCGAGTAATATTATGGTATATTCTGGTATATTCTGGTATATTCTTGTATATTCTAGTAATATTATGGTATATTCGGGTATATTCTGGGATATTCTGGTATATTCTAGTATATTCTTCTATATTCTAGTAATATTATGGTGTATTATGGTATATTCCGGTATATTCTGGTATATTCTGGTATATTCTGGTATATTCCAGTATATTCTGCTATATTCTTGTAATATTATGGTATATTCTGGTATATTCTGTTATATTCTAGTATATTCAGGTATATTCTCGTATATTCTTCTATTTTCGAGTAATATTATGGTATATTCTGGTATATTCTGGTATATTCTTGTATATTCAAGCAATATTATGGTATATTCTGGTATATTCTGGGATATTCTATTATATTCTTCTAGATTCAAGTAATATTATGGTATATTCTGGTATATTCAGGTATATTCTCGAATATTCTTCTATATTCTAGTAATATTATGGTATATTCTGGTATATTCTGGAATATTCTGCTATATTCTCGCATATTCTAGTATATTCTCTTATATTCGTGTATATTCTTGTATATTCTGGTATATTCTGTTATATTCTACTATATTCTGGTATATTCTTGTATATTCTGCTATATTCTTGTAATATTATGGTATATTCTGGTATATTCTGGTATATTCTCGTAAATTCTTCTATATTCTAGTAGTGTAATGGTATATTCTGGTATATTCTGGAATATTCTGCTATATTCTCGCATATTCTAGTATATTCTCTTATATTCGTGTATATTCTTGTATATTCTGGTATATTCTGGTATATTCTGCTATAGTCTAATATATTCAGGTATATTCTCGTATATTCTTCTATTTTCGAGTAATATTATGGTATATTCTGGTATATTCAGGTATATTCTCGAATATTCTTCTATATTCTGGTAATATTATGGTATATTCTGGTATATTCTGCTATATTCTTGTATATTCTGGTATATTCTCGTATATTCTTATATATTCTAGTAATATATTGGTATATTCTGGTATATTCTGGTATATTCTGCTATATTCTAGTATATTCAGGTATATTCTCGTATATTCTTCTATATTCTAGTAATATTGTGGTATATTCTGGTATATTGTGCTATATTCTTGTATATTCTTGTATATTCTCGTATATTCTTCTATATTCTAGTAATATAATGGTATATTCTGGTATATTCTGGTATATTCTGCTATATTCTAGTATATTCAGGTATTTTCTCGTATATTCTTCTATATTCTAGTAATATTATGGTATATTCTGGTATATTCTGCTATATTCTGCTATATTCTAATATATTCAGGTATATTCTCGTATATTCTTCTATTTTCGAATAATATTATGGTATATTCTGGTATATTCCTGTATATTCTAGTAATATTATTGTATATTCTGGTATATTCTGGTATATTCTAGTATATTCTTCTATATTCGAGTAATATTATGGTATATTCTGGTATATTCAGGTATATTCTCGAATATTCTTCTATATTCTAGTAATATTATGGTATATTCAGGTATATTCTCAAATATTCTTCTGTATTCTAGTGATATTATGGTATATTCTGGTATATTCTGCAATATTCTAATATATTCAGGTATATTCTCGTATATTCTTCTATATTCGAGTAATATTATGGTATATTCTGGTTTATTCTTGTATATTCTAGTAATATTATGGTATATTGTGGTATATTCTGGTATATTCTCGTATATTCTTCTATATTCTAGTATATTCTGGTATATTCTGGTATATTCTAGTATATTCTGCTATATTCTTGTAATATTATGGTATATTCTGGTATATTCTGGTATATTCTCGTAAATTCTTCTATATTCTAGTAGTGTAATGGTATATTCTGGTATATTCTGGAATATTCTGCTATATTCTCGCATATTCTAGTATATTCTCTTATATTCGTGTATATTCTTGTATATTCTGGTATATTCTGCTATATTCTGCTATAGTCTAATATATTCAGGTATATTCTCGTATATTCTTCTATTTTCGAGTAATATTATGGTATATTCTGGTATATTCAGGTATAGTCTCGAATATTCTTCTATATTCTGGTAATATTATGGTATATTCTGGTATATTCTGCTATATTCTTGTATATTCTGGTATATTCTCGTATATTCATATATATTCTAGTAATATAATGGTATATTCTGGTATATTCTGCTATATTCTAGTATATTCAGGTATATTCTCGTATATTCTTCTATATTCTAGTAATATTATGGTATATTCTGGTATATTCTGCTATATTCTTGTATATTCTGGTATATTCTCGTATATTCTTCTATATTCTAGTAATATAATGGTATATTGTGGTATATTCTGGTATATTCTGCTATATTCTAGTATATTCAGGTATTTTCTCGTATATTCTTCTATATTCTAGTAATATTATGGTATATTCTGGTATATTCTGGTATATTCTGCTATATTCTAATATATTCAGGTATATTCTCGTATATTCTTCTATTTTCGAATAATATTATGGTATATTCTGGTATATTCCTGTATATTCTAGTAATATTATGGTATATTCTGGTATATTCTGGTATATTCTAGTATATTCTTCTATATTCGAGTAATATTATGGTATATTCTGGTATATTCAGGTATATTCTCGTATATTCTTCTATATTCGAGTAATATTATGGTATATTCTGGTTTATTCTTGTATATTCTAGTAATATTATGGTATATTGTGGTATATTCTGGTATATTCTCGTATATTCTTCTATATTCTAGTAGTGTAATGGTATATTCTGGTATATTCTGGAATATTCTGCTATATTCTCGCATATTCTAGTATATTCTCTTATATTCGTGTATATTCTTGTATATTCTGGTATATTCTGGTATATTCTGCTATAGTCTAATATATTCAGGTATATTCTCGTATATTCTTCTATTTTCGAGTAATATTATGGTATATTCTGGTATATTCAGGTATATTCTGGTATATTCAGTTATATTCTCGAATATTCTTCTATATTCTAGTAATATTATGGTTTATTCTGGTATATTCTGGTATATTCTTGTATGTTCTGGTATATTCTCGTATATTCTTATATATTCTAGTAATATAATGGTATATTCTGGTATATTCTGGTATATTCTGCTATATTCTAGTATATTCAGGTATATTTTCGTATATTCTTCTATATTCTAGTAATATTATGGTCTATTGTGGTATAATCTGGTATATTCTGCTATATTCTAATATATTCAGGTATATTCTGGTATATTAGAATATAGCAGAATATACCAGATTATACCATAATACACCATAATATTCTATATTCTAGTAATGTAATGGTATATTCTGGTATATTCTGGAATATTCTGCTATATTCTCGCTAATTCTAGTATATTCTCTTATATTCTTGTATATTCTTGTATATTCTGGTACATTCTGGTATATTCTGGCATATTCTAGGAATATTATGGTATATTCATGTATATTCTGGTATATTCTGGTATATTCTAGTATATTCTCTTATATTCGTGTATATTCTTGTATATTCTGGTATATTCTGGTATATTCCGGCATATTCTAGTATATTCTTCTATATTCGAGTAATATTATGGTATATTCTGGTATATTCAGGTATATTCTCGAATATTCTTCCATATTCTAGTAATATTATGGTGTATTCTGGTATATTCAGGTATATTCTCAAATATTCTTCTGTATTCTAGTAATATTATGGTATATTCTGGTATATTCTGCTATATTCTTGTATATTCTGGTATATTCTGTTATATTCTAGTATATTCTGGTATATTCTGGTATATTCTCGTATATTCTTCTATATTCTAGTAATATTATGGTATATTCTGGTATATTCTGGCAGATTCTAGTATATTCTTCTATATTCGAGTAATATTATGGTATATTCTGGTATATTCAGGTATATTCTCGAATATTCTTCTATATTCTAGTAATATTATGGTATATTCTGGTATATTCTTCTATATTCTAGTATATTCAGATATATTCTCGTATATTCTTCTATATTCTAGTAATATTATGGTATATTCTGGTATATTCGGGTATATTCTGCTATATTCTTGTAATATTATGGTATATTCTGATAGATTCTGGTATATTCTGGTATATTCTAGTATATTCTCTTATATTCGTGTATATTCTTGTATATTCTGGTATATTCTGGTATATTCCGGCATATTCTAGTATATTCTTCTATATTCGAGTAATATTATGGTATATTCTGGTATATTCTGCTATATTCTTGTATATTCTGGTATATTCTGTTATATTCTAGTATATTCTGGTATATTCTGGTATATTCTCGTATATTCTTCTATATTCTAGTAATATTATGGTATATTCTGGTATATTCTGGCAGATTCTAGTATATTCTTCTATATTCGAGTAATATTATGGTATATTCTGGTATATTCTTCTATATTCTAGTATATTCAGATATATTCTCGTATATTCTTCTATATTCTAGTAATATTATGGTATATTCTGGTATATTCGGGTATATTCTGCTATATTCTTGTAATATTATGGTATATTCTGATATATTCTGGTATATTCCCGTATATTCTTCTAATTCTAGTAATGTAATGGTATATTCTGGTATATTCTGCTATATTCTAGTATATTCTGGTATATTCTGGTATATTCTGGTATATTCTGGTATATTCTAGTATATTCTTCTATATTCTAGTAATATTATGGTATATTATGGTATATTCTGGTATATTCTGGTGTATTCTGGCATATGCTAGTATATTCTTCTATATTCGAGTAATATTATGGTATATTCTGGTATATTCAAGTATATTCTCGAATATTCTTCTATATTCTAGTAATATTATGGCATATTCTGGTATATTCTGGTATATTCTGGTATATTCTGGTATATTCTGGTATATTCTCGTATAATCTTCTATATTCTAGTAATATTATGGTATATTATGGTATATTCTTCTATATTCTAGTAATATTAATGTATATTCTGGTGTATTCTGGCATATTCTAGTATATTCTTCTATATTCGAGTAATATTATGGTATATTATGGTATATTCTTCTATATTCTAGTAATATTATGGTATATTCTGGTGTATTCTGGCATATTCTAGTATATTCTTCTATATTCGAGTAATATTATGGTACATTCTGGTATATTCAGGTATATTCTCGAATATTCTTCTATATTCTAGTAATATTATGGTATATTCTGGTATATTCTTCTATATTCTAGTAATATTATGGTATATTCTGGTATATTCGGGTATATTCTGCTATATTCTTGTAATATTATGGTATTTTCTGGTATATTCTGATATATTCTCGTATATTCTTCTATATTCTAGTAATATTATGGTATATTCTGGTATATTCAGGTATATTCTCGAATATTCTTCCATATTCTAGTAATATTATGGTGTATTCTGGTATATTCAGGTATATTCTCACATATTCTTCTGTATTCTAGTAATATTATGGTATATTCTGGTATATTCTGCTATATTCTTGTATATTCTGGTATATTCTGTTATATTCTAGTATATTCTGGTATATTCTGGTATATTCTCGTATATTCTTCTATATTCTAGTAATATTATGGTATATTCTGGTATATTCTGGCAGATTCTAGTATATTCTTCTATATTCGAGTAATATTATGGTATATTCTGGTATATTCAGGTATATTCTCGAATATTCTTCTATATTCTAGTAATATTATGGTATATTCTGGTATATTCTTCTATATTCTAGTATATTCAGATATATTCTCGTATATTCTTCTATATTCTAGTAATATTATGGTATATTCTGGTATATTCGGGTATATTCTGCTATATTCTTGTAATATTATGGTATATTCTGATAGATTCTGGTATATTCTGGTATATTCTAGTATATTCTCTTATATTCGTGTATATTCTTGTATATTCTGGTATATTCTGGTATATTCCGGCATATTCTAGTATATTCTTCTATATTCGAGTAATATTATGGTATATTCTGGTATATTCTGCTATATTCTTGTATATTCTGGTATATTCTGTTATATTCTAGTATATTCTGGTATATTCTGGTATATTCTCGTATATTCTTCTATATTCTAGTAATATTATGGTATATTCTGGTATATTCTGGCAGATTCTAGTATATTCTTCTATATTCGAGTAATATTATGGTATATTCTGGTATATTCTTCTATATTCTAGTATATTCAGATATATTCTCGTATATTCTTCTATATTCTAGTAATATTATGGTATATTCTGGTATATTCGGGTATATTCTGCTATATTCTTGTAATATTATGGTATATTCTGATATATTCTGGTATATTCCCGTATATTCTTCTAATTCTAGTAATGTAATGGTATATTCTGGTATATTCTGCTATATTCTAGTATATTCTGGTATATTCTGGTATATTCTGGTATATTCTGGTATATTCTAGTATATTCTTCTATATTCTAGTAATATTATGGTATATTATGGTATATTCTGGTATATTCTGGTGTATTCTGGCATATGCTAGTATATTCTTCTATATTCGAGTAATATTATGGTATATTCTGGTATATTCAAGTATATTCTCGAATATTCTTCTATATTCTAGTAATATTATGGCATATTCTGGTATATTCTGGTATATTCTGGTATATTCTGGTATATTCTGGTATATTCTCGTATAATCTTCTATATTCTAGTAATATTATGGTATATTATGGTATATTCTTCTATATTCTAGTAATATTAATGTATATTCTGGTGTATTCTGGCATATTCTAGTATATTCTTCTATATTCGAGTAATATTATGGTATATTATGGTATATTCTTCTATATTCTAGTAATATTATGGTATATTCTGGTGTATTCTGGCATATTCTAGTATATTCTTCTATATTCGAGTAATATTATGGTACATTCTGGTATATTCAGGTATATTCTCGAATATTCTTCTATATTCTAGTAATATTATGGTATATTCTGGTATATTCTTCTATATTCTAGTAATATTATGGTATATTCTGGTATATTCGGGTATATTCTGCTATATTCTTGTAATATTATGGTATTTTCTGGTATATTCTGATATATTCTCGTATATTCTTCTATATTCTAGTAATGTAATGGTATATTCTGATATACTCTGCTATATTCTAGTATATTCTGGTATATTCTGGTATATTCTGGTATATTCTAGTATATTCTTCTATATTCTAGTAATATTATGGTATATTATGGTATATTCTGGTATATTCTGGTATATTCTGGTATTTTCTTCTATATTCTAGTATATTCTGGTATATTCTGGTATATTCTAGTATATTCTGCTATATTCTTGTAATATTATGGTATATTCTGGTATATTCTGGTATATTCTCGTAAATTCTTCTATATTCTAGTAGTGTAATGGTATATTCTGGTATATTCTGGAATATTCTGCTATATTCTCGCATATTCTAGTATATTCTCTTATATTCGTGTATATTCTTGTATATTCTTCTATTTTCGAGTAATATTATGGTATATTCTGGTATATTCAGGTATATTCTCGAATATTCTTCTATATTCTGGTAATATTATGGTATATTCTGGTATATTCTGCTATATTCTTGTATATTCTGGTATATTCTCGTATATTCTTATATATTCTAGTAATATAATGGTATATTCTGGTATATTCTGCTATATTCTAGTATATTCAGGTATATTCTCGTATATTCTTCTATATTCTAGTAATATTATGGTATATTCTGGTATATTCTGCTATATTCTTGTATGTTCTGGTATATTCTCGTATATTCTTCTATATTCTAGTAATATAATGGTATATTGTGGTATATTCTGGTATATTCTGCTATATTCTAGTATATTCAGGTATTTTCTCGTATATTCTTCTATATTCTAGTAATATTATGGTATATTCTGGTATATTCTGCTATATTCTGCTATATTCTAATATATTCAGGTACATTCTCGTATATTCTTCTATTTTCGAATAATATTATGGTATATTCTGGTATATTCCTGTATATTCTAGTAATATTATGGTATATTCTGGTATATTCTGGTATATTCTAGTATATTCTTCTATATTCGAGTAATATTATGGTATATTCTGGTATATTCAGGTATATTCTCGAATATTCTTCTATATTCTAGTAATATTATGGTATATTCAGGTATATTCTCAAATATTCTTCTGTATTCTAGTGATATTATGGTATATTCTGGTATATTCGGCAATATTCTAATATATTCAGGTATATTCTCGTATATTCTTCTATATTCGAGTAATATTATGGTATATTCTGGTATATTCAGGTATATTCTCGAATATTCTTCTATATTCTGGTAATATTATGGTATATTCTGGTATATTCTGCTATATTCTTGTATATTCTGGTATATTCTCGTATATTCTTATATATTCTAGTAATATAATGGTATATTCTGGTATATTCTGCAATATTCTAGTATATTCAGGTATATTCTCGTATATTCTTCTATATTCTAGTAATATTATGGTATATTCTGGTATATTCTGCTATATTCTTGTATATTCTGGTATATTCTCGTATATTCTTCTATATTCTAGTAATATAATGGTATATTGTGGTATATTCTGGTATATTCTGCTATATTCTAGTATATTCAGGTATTTTCTCGTATATTCTTCTATATTCTAGTAATATTATGGTATATTCTGGTATATTCTGCTATATTCTGCTATATTCTAATATATTCAGGTACATTCTCGTATATTCTTCTATTTTCGAATAATATTATGGTATATTCTGGTATATTCCTGTATATTCTAGTAATATTATGGTATATTCTGGTATATTCTGGTATATTCTAGTATATTCTTCTATATTCGAGTAATATTATGGTATATTCTGGTATATTCAGGTATATTCTCGAATATTCTTCTATATTCTAGTAATATTATGGTATATTCAGGTATATTCTCAAATATTCTTCTGTATTCTAGTGATATTATGGTATATTCTGGTATATTCGGCAATATTCTAATATATTCAGGTATATTCTCGTATATTCTTCTATATTCGAGTAATATTATGGTATATTCTGGTTTATTCTTGTATATTCTAGTAATATTATGGTATATTGTGGTATATTCTGGTATATTCTCGTATATTCTTCTATATTCTAGTAGTGTAATGGTATATTCTGGAATATTCTGCTATATTCTTGTTCGATTTCACGTATTTGTTTAGAGGCCCTTTTCCGATTATTTGCTGTCCTTCGTTTACTTAGAAGAATGCTTAGTCCTCGAAATGTCGAAAACGTGCACTCGAGGGTTTAAGCTGACAGCATTGGAAAAGTGGCCATAAAGTCAATTCGTTAGACTCTCGTTTCGAGTACCGATCGCGAGGTACGCGAGGGTCCCGAATTCGGACTACAACGGGCCGTTGTCCGTAGCACGCAGCGGCCAAGGAAACGCAGTCCTTGCGTCGCATCGCCAGGCCTCACAGGTCATATTTCACAAGGGCACGTGGGTTGTGTCTATCGAGACACGCTCGGGTTCGAGCCTAAGATCGCATCCCCTTGGTTTCGTGAGCGTACTCAGACCAAGGGGGTAATAAACCACGTTCGGGCCACTTGGGCCAGCCAGCACGCGGGCCACGCAGGCCATAAATTTCGAAGGCCACTCAGGCCGAAAAACAGACGCGCTGTTCCGAGGTCCTTAAAACGCGCATTTTTCGAGATTTCCCATTTTCGGCTGAGGAGGAGCTTCCACCTCCACCACGAGAAGAAGACCCTCCTCCTACAGCCTAAGTGACGAATGGGGTGCTTTTTCCCCCAAAACTGGGCCTATGCCTACGAATTTCCTCGTTACACGAGTTGACGAGAGAGCGGACCTCGGAACAGCAAAATCAGAATCATCCGCGCATCTGAAGCATTCAGAACCCTCAGAATCATCCGCGCATCTTAAGCAGACAGAACACAGAAACACTCGCGCATCTACACGATTTTTAAAACGCACATAGTCCGTCAATTTCCACACTGCGACCATTGTTCCTAATTTAACCAATCACCTAAGGTTAATTCGGCAGGTGATAGTGCCGTGTATTGTTTAAAAATAAACGAACATTGTCACAATACTCTCATTTATTAAACATACCGACACAAAACATTTCATGGTCCTTCGAGCCGGATCAGTGATCTAGTGGAGTGTGTGTAAAACGGACATTCACGAGATTTGTCAGCCTTGACGATCTCCATCTCTTCGGGGAAGCCACATCAGTGACATCGGGGAACCAACGTCCTCCTGGCAGCAAGCGGACCGGAGGCGTTCACAGCATCCCAGTACTGTTGTTGGCGACACATCTTCCGGGAGATCAACAAACACTGGGGACCTAAGTTCCAGCCTGCTGATTCTCCAGGATCAAGGAACCAGGAACGAGACAGCGAAAGAAGTCATCGGCAAGGTAGGCTTGTCAAATTCGCACACAATCAAATCCTTTCTTATATCGTACTTCCTTTCTGTCTCGATTTCACGAAATGGCGTCCTCAAGCAAACAAACGATCGACAAAAACGAACAAATCGGTTCATTACGCAATAAGTGTAGATTTTTCAAAGGCCAAATCACCGTCCTGAACAACTTTGTTGCGTGTTATAAAGATTCTCCGTTAGAACGCATAAAACTTCGCGAAAGAATCGGCCGGTTAAGAGATCTATTTTCTAAATTCAATCAGCATCAAGACGAGCTTGCAATGCTGTCCGATGATTATGAGGAATTAGATAAGCAACGAGAACAGGTAACCGAGAATTATGACAACGCCATTGCGTCAGCGATTCAATTACAAGAATCTTTCGCGACAAACACAAAAATCACGCTTTCTGAAAACAATCACGACGAATCAAAGATTATTCAGGTCAATTTGCCAAAGATAGATTTACCAAAATTCGACGGGCGAATTGAACACTGGGTAACATTTAAGGACGCGTTTCAAACAATGATTCACACACATACCGGGTTAAGCAATATACAAAAATTAAATTACTTGAAGTTATCCTTATCGGGAAGGGCCGAAATCGCAATCGGCGCATTCACGATAAGTGATGAAAACTACGAAGCCGCTTGGAAGCACTTAACCGAAATCTACGACAATAAACGCGCATTGGTACTTCGACACGCGGCTCTTTTACGCGACGCACCCGCGATGTCAAACGATTCATCAGAATGAATTCGTGATCTTGCAAACTACATGCAACTTCACATTCGATCACTCGAAGCGTTAGGACGGAAAAAGGAAGTTATCGCGAATGATCTTCTAACTAGCATCCTCATTTCGCGTATGGGCAAGGAAACGCGGAAAACGTGGGAACGCACGTTATCCGATACCGAAGTGCCCAAAATTGATGATATTTTCAAGTTCTTGCATATGGCATCACATCAATGCAAGGATTATGAAACCGTATCGTACAATAATCACCAGAGACAAGAAAACACACATCAAAAATCACACTCTAACAATAATCGCGCAAAATACAATCCACCTAAACGTAATTCGCCACCGCCTTCGCCAAGATCAGTCCGGCGGGTTTTCAACACCGCAATACAATTCCCAACGTGTGGAATCTGTAAATCGGGATCGCACGCAGCATTTCAATGTAAATCGTTTTTAGATGCATCTGTAGAAAAACGCATTGAGTTAGTTCGCAAGTCAAATTTATGCTACAATTGCCTAAAACCGGGACATTCGCACAATACATGTCGCGGTGGCAGATGCAAAAAATGCAACCTACCGCATAACACACATTTGCATTTGGATCGGAAATCCGACAGACCAAAATTAGAATCTCGCGATGACACCACGTCAACAGAAAACACCGATCCATGACTAGTTACTCGCTTCGATATTACACATCAATTAAACAATCACATCACTTCGCTTATCACAGACGGTTCAACACACGGTTTGATGGCTACGGCCATACGTGTAGTTCACGCAATAGACAAAGACAAAAAACCAATCGAATGTAGAACCTTATTAGACACTTGCTCCAACGCAAACTTCCTCACGTCCGATTTAGCGAAAAAATTAAACCTACAAACGCACGAACAAAGTGTAACCATCGAAGCTTTGAACGATTTAAACACTGTAACGAATCGGATTGTCAAATTGAAAATTGTCTCTCGGATAACAAATTTTAATCGCACACTCAGTTTTTTCATAATACCTAGAATTGCCAGTCATTTACCCGATTGTCAAATTGATAGGACAAAAATTCAAATTCCGCATAATATAAAATTAGCAGATCCGCATTTCCATCGGCCGGCTCCAATCGACATGCTGATTGGTACGGGACCGACGATATCGTGTCTCAGCATTGGTCAGGTTAAATTATCAACGCGAGATAATTCCGATTTGATCCTCCAAAAAACGCAGTTAGGATGGATCATCGGGGGGAGTGCTCCTATTCACCTGGCAAGAAACACACGCACTACATTAGTAAATAATGTCAACTTCGATCTAACCAAATTCTGGCAAATCGAAGAAGGTCCGTCGCATCCTCATCTCACACCGGAGGAAGAGGAATGCGAGGCACATTTTAAACGCACATTTTCACGCAACAAAACCGGAAGATACGTCGTCGCGCTTCCGTTTAATCAATACAAACAAAATCTAGGCGAATCCCGTACGCGCGCATTAAATCGATTCCTATCGCTGGAACGAAAACTTACACACAACTCAGATTTACGAACCGAATATACAAAAGTAATCAACGAATATCTGTCATTGGGTCACATGAGTCAGGTAGAAACACCTGACATTTCGGACGGATTCTACCTGCCACATCACGCGGTAATAAAGCCGACAAGCACAACGACGAAGGTTCGAGTGGTCTTCGATGGATCGGCCAAATCGACCACCGGATACTCGTTAAATAACGCACTTCTGACTGGTCCAACCATACAGGACGATATTTTTTGTTTACTTCTTCGGTTCCGCATGCATTCGTTTGTTCTGACTGGCGACATAGAGAAAATGTACAGACAGTTTCTAGTACGTCCAGAAGACCGCGCGTACCAAAGAATTTTATGGAGGAACGAACAAAACGAAATCGCAACTTACGAATTGAAAACAATTACATTCGGACTATCCTCTGCTCCATACTTAGCCACGCGATGCCTTCAGCAATTAGCAATCGATGAATCACACAATTACGGCGCGGCTTCCGAAGTCATTAAACGGGACATCTATGTAGATGATCTCTTGACCGGAGCCGCCACATACAAAGACGCGCAAAAATTACGAAACGAGATCATTTGTTTACTCAAACGAGGAGGATTAAATATCCGCCAATGGGTATCAAATGATCCTCGTCTTTTATCAGATCTCTCTGAAGAGCAAGTACATCCCAAGTTTTTCGGTGACGAAACAGTCAAAACCTTGGGAGTGTCATGGAATCCGCACACAGATTCATTTAGTTATTCAGTGAATGTTAACAATAACGAAACACACACAAAACGCACAATCTTATCTACCATCGCGAAAATTTTCGATCCTTTGGGTCTCCTTGGGCCAGTAATAGTTGTTGCAAAAATTCTTATGCAGCAACTCTGGCAACTTAAGGTAGATTGGGATGAGTCATTGCCCATGGCCATACAACAGGAATGGTCCACATACCAAACTCAATTAAAATCACTCACAACTGTAACATTTAAACGACACGTCGCGCAGAGTTCGGTCAGAACAATCGAATTGCATGGCTTCTGTGACGCCAGCGAACGCGCGTACGGAGCTAGTATTTACATACGCACAATAGATAAATCCGGAAATATAAAATCAAGTCTTCTTTGCGCAAAATCACGCGTTGCGCCATTAAAAACCGTTAGCCTCGCACGTTTAGAACTTTGCGGTGCCACTTTGCTCGCGAACTTGTATTGTGCAGTAAAAGACGCAATTAATCACACGCATTTAAAAACGATTTTTTGGACCGACTCCACGATCGTGTTGCATTGGCTGTTGCGATCTCCGAACACACTTAAAACCTTTGTCGCGAATCGCGTCGCGGAAATCCAAAATAAAACAAACATTAAGGCATGGCGACACGTCAGATCTGGTGACAACCCCGCAGACTTATTATCTCGGGGTATCACAGCTCGAGAATTGATCAAAAATAATTTCTGGCAATTCGGACCAGAATGGCTTGCATACGATGAATCATTATGGCCGGAATCGTGTGTCGAAGTACCCAATGCAATACCAGAATTACGCAAAATCACATGTTTTACTTCTACAGTCATAAACGCACAGGAAATTCTTGAACGATGTTCATGCATCAGGCGACTTCGTAGGATAATCTCATATTGCTTACGATTTTTACCTAAAGGCCGTTGTCACGGTCCAATTACTGTATCAGAAATTAATCGCGCAAATAATAAGATCATTAAATTGACGCAAGAAACAGCATTTCGAGAAGAATTGAATGATCTCAAATCCGGACACGCATTGAGTACCAAAAGTAAATTACTTTGTTTAACTCCGTTTCTTGATGAGAATGGGCTTTTACGCGTAGGAGGTCGCCTCCAAAATTCAAATCTCAATTTCAACCAGAAGCATCCGATTCTTTTGCCGAAGAATAATTTCATAACGGAATTAATCATACGCGACGCTCACGTTAATAATATGCATTCTGGTTTAACCGCAACATTGTACAACGTCCGTCAATCGTATTGGCCGATTGATGGTAAAAACACAACACGCAAAATAATTCGCAACTGTGTCAAATGTTTCCGGGTCAACCCACCTACCACCAAGTACATAATGGGCAATCTTCCCACACATCGAGTCACAGAAAATCGACCATTTATCAACACAGGCGTCGATTATTGCGGCCCTTTTTATATAAAGGAACGTCAGTACCGAAACCGCACCCGAATAAAGATATACGTCGCAGTCTTTATTTGTTTTTCATCCAAGGCAGTACACCTTGAGGTGGTTGGTGATATGACCACGGAGGCATTTTTAGCAGCTTTTAAAAGATTTATCGCACGGCGCGGAATTTGCAAAAATGTATATTCCGATAATGGTACAAATTTTGTCGGTGCCGATAATGAGATAATCGAGCTTCTCAGAGTTCTGCAAGAGGATGAAAAGGCTAGACGCTTTCTAACGGATAAAGATATTACTTGGCATTTCATACCCGCACTCTCTCCTCATTTCGGCGGACTCTGGGAAGCTGCGGTTAAATCTTTTAAACATCATCTCAAACGCGTAGTGGGCGAGGAACTGTTTACGCTCGAACAATTTAACACTTTTGTAACGGAAATCGAGGCAATCCTGAATTCCCGTCCGTTAACACCGTTGTCTTCCGATCCCAATGATCCCTCAGCTCTTACTCCTGGCCATTTATTGATTGGTTCCGCGTTGACAAGTCTGCCAGAGGTCGATTTCACCGCAACCTCGACCAATCGGTTGTCAAAATGGCAACACATTCAGAAAGTCAAACAAGACTTCTGGATTAGGTGGTCAAAGGAATACATCCACCATCTTAATGTACGCGCAAAATGGACCAGGGGCGAGCACAGCATCCAGGTGGGGACGATCGTGGTCCTCAAAGATGACCATCTACCACCGATGAGCTGGAGTCTAGGACGAGTCGAGGAAATTCATCCTGGCAGGGACGGCATCACTCGCGCAGTCTCCGTTAAAACCATTAACGGCATTTATAAGCGGAATGTTAAGCAAATTGCACCACTTCCGTTAGACTAAAATTGTCACACTTACCCTTTCCTTATCAGATAAGGTTTCGTTAGCATTAGTTCGCACATTTTTCGTATTGATCATTTTATATTAGTTGCGCGCATTATTTATCTAGTTCTACACGCGTATCTTTTTTAAATTTAAGTTGCGCCTTACTATTAATTTTACTCGCATTATATTCACACTACTTACGTTCCAACTTCGCATTATATGATTCGCATATTTCGTTACATATCAGTTTCGTACATTGTATGTTTAGTTTTAGACGCGTATCTTCTTTATTTTTCAAGTCGCGTCTTATTCTTAATTTTACTCGCGTTATATTCACAGTACTTTTTGCGTTTCAACTTCGCATCATATAATCCACACATTTCGTTTGTGCTATTACTCGCATTATATCATGTTATATTCTTGAATGACTGTATCATTCAACGGGGGGAGCATGTTCGATTTCACGTATTTGTTTAGAGGCCCTTTTCCGATTATTTGCTGTCCTTCGTTTACTTAGAAGAATGCTTAGTCCTCGAAATGTCGAAAACGTGCACTCGAGGGTTTAAGCTGACAGCATTGGAAAAGTGGCCATAAAGTCAATTCGTTAGACTCTCGTTTCGAGTACCGATCGCGAGGTACGCGAGGGTCCCGAATTCGGACTACAACGGGCCGTTGTCCGTAGCACGCAGCGGCCAAGGAACCGCAGTCCTTGCGTCGCATCGCCAGGCCTCACAGGTCATATTTCACAAGGGCACCTGGGTTGTGTCTATCGAGACACGCTCGGGTTCGAGCCTAAGATCGCATCCCCTTGGTTTCGTGAGCGTACTCAGACCAAGGGGGTAATAAACCACGTTCGGGCCACTTGGGCCAGCCAGCACGCGGGCCACGCAGGCCATAAATTTCGAAGGCCACTCAGGCCGAAAAACAGACGCGCTGTTCCGAGGTCCTTAAAACGCGCATTTTTCGAGATTTCCCATTTTCGGCTGAGGAGGAGCTTCCACCTCCACCACGAGAAGAAGACCCTCCTCCTACAGCCTAAGTGACGAATGGGGTGCTTTTTCCCCCAAAACTGGGCCTATGCCTACGAATTTCCTCGTTACACGAGTTGACGAGAGAGCGGACCTCGGAACAGCAAATTCAGAACCCTCAGAATCATCCGCGCATCTTAAGCAGACAGAACACAGAAACACTCGCGCATCTACACGATTTTTAAAACGCACATAGTCCGTCAATTTCCACACTGCGACCACTGTTCCTAATTTAACCAATCACCTAAGGTTAATTCGGCAGGTGATAGTGCCGTGTATTGTTTAAAAATAAACGAACATTGTCACAATACTCTCATTTATTAAACATACCGACACAAAACATTTCATTCTCGCATATTCTAGTATATTCTCTTATATTCGTGTATATTCTTGTATATTCTGGTATATTCTGGTATATTCTGCTATAGTCTAATATATTCAGGTATATTCTCGTATATTCTTCTATTTTCGAGTAATATTATGGTATATTCTGGTATATTCAGGTATATTCTGGTATATTCAGGAATATTCTCGAATATTCTTCTATATTCTAGTAATATTATGGTATATTCTGGTATATTCTGGTATATTCTTGTATATTCTGGTATATTCTCGTATATTCTTATATATTCTAGTAATATAATGGTATATTCTGGTATATTCTGGTATATTCTGCTATATTCTAGTATATTCAGGTATATTCTCGTATATTCTTCTATATTCTAGTAATATTATGGTCTATTGTGGTATAATCTGGTATATTCTGCTATATTGTAATATATTCAGGTATATTCTGGTATATTAGAATATAGCAGAATATACCAGATTATACCATAATACACCATAATATTCTATATTCTAGTAATGTAATGGTATATTCTGGTATATTCTGGAATATTCTGCTATATTCTCGCTAATTCTAGTATATTCTCTTATATTCTTGTATATTCTTGTATATTCTAGTAATATAATGGTATATTCTGGTATATTCTGGTATATTCTGCTATATTCTAGTATATTCAGGTATATTCTCGTATATTCTTCTATATTCTAGTAATATTATGGTCTATTGTGGTATAATCTGGTATATTCTGCTATATTGTAATATATTCAGTTATATTCTGGTATATTAGAATATAGCAGAATATACCAGATTATACCATAATACACCATAATATTCTATATTCTAGTAATGTAATGGTATATTCTGGTATATTCTGGAATATTCTGCTATATTCTCGCTAATTCTAGTATATTCTCTTATATTCTTGTATATTCTTGTATATTCTAGTAATATAATGGTATATTCTGGTATATTCTGGTATATTCTGCTATATTCTAGTATATTCAGGTATATTCTCGTATATTCTTCTATATTCTAGTAATATTATGGTATATTCTGGTATATTCTGCTATATTCTTGTATATTCTGGTATATTCTCGTATATTCTTCTATATTCTAGTAATATAATGGTATATTGTGGTATATTCTGGTATATTCTGCTATATTCTAGTATATTCAGGTATTTTCTCGTATATTCTTCTATATTCTAGTAATATTATGGTATATTCTGGTATATTCTGCTATATTCTGCTATATTCTAATATATTCAGGTATATTCTCGTATATTCTTCTATTTTCGAATAATATTATGGTATATTCTGGTATATTCCTGTATATTCTAGTAATATTATGGTATATTCTGGTATATTCTGGTATATTCTAGTATATTCTTCTATATTCGAGTAATTTTATGGTATATTCTGGTATATTCAGGTATTTTCTCGAATATTCTTCTATATTCTAGTAATATTATGGTATATTCTGGTATATTCTTTTATATTCTAGTATATTCAGATATATTCTCGTATATTCTTCTATATTCTAGTAATATTATGGTATATTCTGGTATATTCGGGTATATTCTGCTATATTCTTGTAATATTATGGTATATTCTGGTATATTCTGGTATATTCTCGTATATTCTTCTATATTCTAGTAATGTAATGATGTATTCTGGTATATTCTGCTATATTCTAGTATATTCTGGTATATTCTGGTATATTCTGGTATATTCTAGTATATTCTTCTATATTCTAGTAATATTATGGTATATTATGGTATATTCTGGTATATTCTGGTATATTCTGGTATATTCTGGTATATTCTAGTATATTCTGCTATATTCTTATAATATTATGGTATATTCTGGTATATTCTTGTATATTCTAGTAATATTATGGTATATTCTGGTGTATTCTGGCATATTCTAGTATATTCTTCTATATTCGAGTAATATTATGGTATACTCTGGTATATTCAGGTATATTCTCGAATATTCTTCTATATTCTAGTAATATTATGGTATATTCTGGTATATTCTGGTATATTCTGGTATATTCTAGTATATTCTTCTATATTCTAGTAATATTATGGTATATTATGGTATATTCTGGTATATTCTGGTATATTCTGGTATTTTCTTCTATATTCTAGTATATTCTGGTATATTCTGGTATATTCTAGTATATTCTGCTATATTCTTGTAATATTATGGTATATTCTGGTATATTCTGGTATATTCTGCTATATTCTGGTATATTCTGGTATATTCTCGTATATTCTTCTATATTCTAGTAATATTATGGTATATTATGGTATATTCTTCTATATTCTAGTAATATTAATGTATATTCTGGTGTATTCTGGCATATTCTAGTATATTCTTCTATATTCGAGTAATATTATGGTATATTATGGTATATTCTTCTATATTCTAGTAATATTATGGTATATTCTGGTGTATTCTGGCATATTCTAGTATATTCTTCTATATTCGAGTAATATTATGGTACATTCTGGTATATTCAGGTATATTCTCGAATATTCTTCTATATTCTAGTAATATTATGGTATATTCTGGTATATTCTTCTATATTCTAGTAATATTATGGTATATTCTGGTATTTTCGGGTATATTCTGCTATATTCTTGTAATATTATGGTATTTTCAGGTATATTCTGATATATTCTCGTATATTCTTCTATATTCTAGTAATGTAATGGTATATTCTCATATACTCTGCTATATTCTAGTATATTCTGGTATATTCTGGTATATTCTGGTATATTCTAGTATATTCTTCTATATTCTAGTAATATTATGGTATATTATGGTATATTCTGGTATATTCTGGTATATTCTGGTATTTTCTTCTATATTCTAGTATATTCTGGTATATTCTGGTATATTCTAGTATATTCTGCTATATTCTTGTAATATTATGGTATATTCTGGTATATTCTGGTATATTCTCGTAAATTCTTCTATATTCTAGTAGTGTAATGGTATATTCTGGTATATTCTGGAATATTCTGCTATATTCTCTCATATTCTAGTATATTCTCTTATATTCGTGTATATTCTTGTAAATTCTGGTATATTCTGGTATATTCTGCTATAGTCTAATATATTCAGGTATATTCTCGTATATTCTTCTATTTTCGAGTAATATTATGGTATATTCTGGTATATTCAGGTATATTCTCGAATATTCTTCTATATTCTGGTAATATTATGGTATATTCTGGTATGTTCTGCTATATTCTTTTATATTCTGGTATATTCTCGTATATTCTTATATATTCTAGTAATATAATGGTATATTCTGGTATATTCTGGTATATTCTGCTATATTCTAGTATATTCAGGTATATTCTCGTACATTCTTCTATATTCTAGTAATATTATGGTATATTCTGGTATATTCTGATATATTCTTGTATATTCTGGTATATTCTCGTATATTCTTCTATATTCTAGTAATATAAAGGTATATTCTGGTATATTCTGGTATATTCTGCTATATTCTAGTATATTCAGGTATTTTCTCGTATATACTTCTATATTCTAGTAATATTATGGTATATTCTGGTATATTCTGCTATATTCTGCTATATTGTAATATATTCAGGTATATTCTCGTATATTCTTCTATTTTCAAATAATATTATGGTATATTCTGGTATATTCCTGTATATTCTAGTAATATTATGGTATATTCTGGTATATTCTGGTATATTCTAGTATATTCTTCTATATTCGAGTAATATTATGGTATATTCTGGTATATTCAGGTATATTCTCGAATATTCTTCTATATTCTAGTAATATTATGGTATATTCAGGTATATTCTCAAATATTCTTCTGTATTGTAGTGATATTATGGTATATTCTGGTATATTCTGCAATATTCTAATATATTCAGGTATATTCTCGTATATTCTTCTATATACGAGTAATATTATGGTATATTCTGGTATATTCTTGTATATTCTAGTAATATTATGGTATATTGTGGTATATTCTCGTATATTCTTCTTATATTCTAGTAGTGTAATGGTATATTCTGGTATATTCTGGAATATTCTGCTATATTCTCGCATATTCTAGTATATTCTCTTATATTCGTGTATATTCTTGTATATTCTGGTATATTCTGGTATATTCTGCTATAGTCTAATATATTCAGGTATATTCTCGTATATTCTTCTATTTTCGAGTAATATTATGGTATATTCTGGTATATTCAGGTATATTCTGGTATATTCAGGTATATTCTGGTATATTCAGGTATATTCTCGAATATTCTTCTATATTCTAGTAATATTATGGTATATTCTGGTATATTCTGCTATATTCTTGTATATTCTGGTATATTCTCGTATATTCTTATATATTCTAGTAATATAATGGTATATTCTGGTATATTCTGGTATATTCTGCTATATTCTAGTATATTCAGGTATATTCTCGTATATTCTTCTATATTCTAGTAATATTATGGTCTATTGTGGTATAATCTGGTATATTCTGCTATATTCTAATATATTCAGGTATATTCTGGTATATTAGAATATAGCAGAATATACCAGATTATACCATAATACACCATAATATTCTATATTCTAGTAATGTAATGGTATATTCTGGTATATTCTGGAATATTTTGCTATATTCTCGCTAATTCTAGTATATTCTCTTATATTCTTGTATATTCTTGTATATTCTGGTATATTCTGGTATATTCTCGTATATTCTTATATATTCTAGTAATATAATGGTATATTCTGGTATATTCTGATATATTCTTGTATATTCTGGTATATTCTCGTATATTCTTCTATATTCTAGTAATATAATGGTATATTCTGGTATATTCTGGTATATTCTGCTATATTCTAGTATATTCAGGTATTTTCTCGTATATTCTTCTATTTTCGAATAATATTATGGTATATTCTGGTATATTCCTGTATATTCTAGTAATATTATGGTATATTCTGGTATATTCTGGTATATTCTAGTATATTCTTCTATATTCGAGTAATATTATGGTATATTCTGGTATATTCAGGTATATTCTCGAATATTCTTCTATATTCTAGTAATATTATGGTATATTCAGGTATATTCTCAAATATTCTTCTGTATTCTAGTGATATTATGGTATATTCTGGTATATTCTGCAATATTCTAATATATTCAGGTATATTCTCGTATATTCTTCTATATACGAGTAATATTATGGTATATTCTGGTATATTCTTGTATATTCTAGTAATATTATGGTATATTGTGGTATATTCTGGTATATTCTGGTATATTCTGGTATATTCTGGTATATTCTAGTATATTCTGCTATATTCTTATAATATTATGGTATATTCTGGTATATTCTTGTATATTCTAGTAATATTATGGTATATTCTGGTGTATTCTGGCATATTCTAGTATATTCTTCTATATTCGAGTAATATTATGGTATACTCTGGTATATTCAGGTATATTCTCGAATATTCTTCTATATTCTAGTAATATTATGGTATATTCTAGTAATATTATGGTATATTCTGGTATATTCTGGTATATTCTGGTATATTCTCGTATATTCTTCTATATTCTAGTAATATTATGGTATATTATGGTATATTCTTCTATATTCTAGTAATATTAATGTATATTCTGGTGTATTCTGGCATATTCTAGTACATTCTTCTATATTCGAGTAATATTATGGTATATTATGGTATATTCTTCTATATTCTAGTAATATTATGGTATATTCTGGTGTATTCTGGCATATTCTAGTATATTCTTCTATATTCGAGTAATATTATGGTACATTCTGGTATATTCAGGTATATTCTCGAATATTCTTATATATTCTAGTAATATTATGGTATATTCTGGTATATTCTTCTATATTCTAGTAATATTATGGTATATTCTGGTATATTCGGGTATATTCTGCTATATTCTTGTAATATTATGGTATTTTCTGGTATATTCTGATATATTCTCGTATATTCTTCTATATTCTAGTAATGTAATGGTATATTCTGATATACTCTGCTATATTCTAGTATATTCAGGTATATTCTCGTATATTCTTCTATATTCTAGTAATATTATGGTCTATTGTGGTATAATCTGGTATATTCTGCTATATTCTAATATATTCAGGTATATTCTGGTATATTAGAATATAGCAGAATATACCAGATTATACCATAATACACCATAATATTCTATATTCTAGTAATGTAATGGTATATTCTGGTATATTCCGGAATATTTTGCTATATTCTCGCTAATTCTAGTATATTCTCTTATATTCTTGTATATTCTTGTATATTCTGGTATATTCTGGTATATTCTCGTATATTCTTATATATTCTAGTAATATAATGGTATATTCTGGTATATTCTGATATGTTCTTGTATATTCTGGTATATTCTCGTATATTCTTCTATATTCTAGTAATATAATGGTATATTCTGGTATATTCTGGTATATTCTGCTATATTCTAGTATATTCAGGTATTTTCTCGTATATTCTTCTATTTTCGAATAATATTATGGTATATTCTGGTATATTCCTGTATATTCTAGTAATATTATGGTATATTCTGGTATATTCTGGTATATTCTAGTATATTCTTCTATATTCGAGTAATATTATGGTATATTCTGGTATATTCAGGTATATTCTCGAATATTCTTCTATATTCTAGTAATATTATGGTATATTCAGGTATATTCTCAAATATACTTCTGTATTCTAGTGATATTATGGTATATTCTGGTATATTCTGCAATATTCTAATATATTCAGGTATATTCTCGTATATTCTTCTATATACGAGTAATATTATGGTATATTCTGGTATATTCTTGTATATTCTAGTAATATTATGGTATATTGTGGTATATTCTGGTATATTCTGGTATATTCTGGTATATTCTAGTATATTCTTCTATATTCTAGTAATATTATGGTATATTATGGTATATTCTGGTATATTCTGGTATATTCTGGTATATTCTGGTATATTCTAGTATATTCTGCTATATTCTTATAATATTATGGTATATTCTGGTATATTCTTGTATATTCTAGTAATATTATGGTATATTCTGGTGTATTCTGGCATATTCTAGTATATTCTTCTATATTCGAGTAATATTATGGTATACTCTGGTATATTCAGGTATATTCTCGAATATTCTTCTATATTCTAGTAATATTATGGTATATTCTGGTATATTCTGGTATATTCTGGTATATTCTCGTATATTCTTCTATATTCTAGTAATATTATGGTATATTGTGGTATATTCTTCTATATTCTAGTAATATTAATGTATATTCTGGTGTATTCTGGCATATTCTAGTATATTCTTCTATATTCGAGTAATATTATGGTATATTATGGTATATTCTTTTATATTCTAGTAATATTATGGTATATTCTGGTGTATTCTGGCATATTCTAGTATATTCTTCTATATTCGAGTAATATTATGGTACATTCTGGTATATTCAGGTATATTCTCGAATATTCTTATATATTCTAGTAATATTATGGTATATTCTGGTATATTCTTCTATATTCTAGTAATATTATGGTATATTCTGGTATATTCGGGTATATTCTGCTATATTCTTGTAATATTATGGTATTTTCTGGTATATTCTGATATATTCTCGTATATTCTTCTATATTCTAGTAATGTAATGGTATATTCTGATATACTCTGCTATATTCTAGTATATTCTGGTATATTCTGGTATATTCTGGTATATTCTAGTATATTCTTCTATATTCTAGTAATATTATGGTATATTATGGTATATTCTGGTATATTCTGGTATATTCTGGTATTTTCTTCTATATTCTAGTATATTCTGGTATATTCTGGTATATTCTAGTATATTCTGCTATATTCTTGTAATATTATGGTATATTCTGGTATATTCTGGTATATTCTCGTAAATTCTTCTATATTCTAGTAGTGTAATGGTATATTCTGGTATATTCTGGAATATTCTGCTATATTCTCGCATATTCTAGTATATTCTCTTATATTCGTGTATATTCTTGTATATTCTGGTATATTCTG